>NC_057805.1:513337028-513463778 GCF_018294505.1 Triticum aestivum | reverse complement strand
CAAAATAAGTTTGTATGGGAAATCCTATCAATTCTTCTCATTCAGCACTAGATCTGCAGATAGGCTATGGCACGCCAAGCTCTGCTTTGAGAATGAAAATCCAAAGATGGACCTATGGCTGGACTCGTTATCATTGACGCAAGTGCGACAATTCATTCTTGAAGGCTTAGCCTACGAGTTGTGTATGTTTCGTTTGTTTCAGTCTGTTACCATATGGTTAGTGGTTGCTTGGTAGAGTTATTGTCAGGACGCATACGACATCGTGTTTTCTTTTCTCGTTCGACTTTGTATGCACTGCTAGATTTTGAGTAATGAATAACATATTGCTGTGTGCATCATTCATTGCAGAGGCCGGTGGTTATCCTCCTTTTTGAAAAACAAATTCAGCACCAGATGTGTAGATAGGCTATGTCACAGCATCCTATTTTTCTCCCTGGAGTCGTTTATTACTTTGCCAATCGCCAAATACACTCTAAGTCGTAGGACGGAACATGCCCATAGTTCAACTGGTCTTTTTTATCACCTAGTAACATACATGTGTTTCTACTTCTCTTCTAACAAAAAAAAGAGATATCATGTTCTTGAGTAAAAAATGTCATTTCCTGTCCAGTGGCTCAAGAATACTTCATGAGTTGAGATAAAAATTAGTGTACACCACTACAACATTTGACCAGGAACAATGACTAACTTATGGTGCTTATCAATATAGATTAGATTGATTAAAAATGCTTTTAAAATAATTACATCGAATTAAAAAGACTTAGTGGACATGTTATTTTTATCAGAGGATAGATTGCTATCACAATGCATGTAATGTAGCCATGTAGTTAACAATTGTGTTATATATTGTTCCAGGAGAGATTTCTAATTTATAGTTAAAATCAACATTTATTGTGGCAGGAAAAAACAAGTAATCGTTCCCCATTGGTGCCGCCATTGGTTGATATGTGGGTTGGCTAGATTTTGAACTGGATGTCTCTTAGACTTAACTAACGAGAGTCTCTTAGCTATCACGACATATAGGTTGTCACGCCGATCCACTATGCCACAAGACGATAGCAAGCTAGTTACCATCGACCAGTTCTTACCTTTTGCCAAAAGGAAACCAACAGACATGGTTCTTACCAGAAAGCACGGGTTGAACGCCATTGAGGATGAGGGTGATGGCAAGCAGCGGGCAGAGGTCGGACACTGCGTCCGCAACAGTTTTGCCACCTGTGAAGAGGTAGGCAATGCGATCACGGAGGCACAACACAATGACTGCCGCGACAACAGCCAGAATGAAGGACATTGTGGTCGACATGACGACTGAGAAAGCTGCAGCCCTCGGGTTGCCTGCCCCAAGCTCGTTCCCCACGCGAACGCTAAGAATGAAACGTGAAACAGATGTTATATAAATCCACACGTACTGCTTATTTTACTTTGAAGGTGAATATTTTAGTGACAAAAAATCAGCTTTTCTATCTTCGATCAAGTTTATAAGAAGAACCATCAATATCTGTAAAACTAAGTAAATAAAATATACTTATGAGGTTAATGATGTCGCTTTCATACTGTATTTGGTATGTAGTATCTTTTTTTTCTATCTACTCCCTCTGTAACATAATATAAAAGACGTTTTTTTTACGCTGCCATGAAATCTACAAATGACTTATAAAATGTTACAGAGGGAGTAGTAGCTAGCGTGGTCCGACATGGAAAAAATTTACACTAGGAAAATAAATATTGTAATACTCCCTTCGTAAAAAAAATATAAGAGCGTTTATAGATCACTAGAGGGATTACTGGATTAGTATGTACTCCCTCCGTTCCTAAATATTTGTCTTTCTAGAGATTTCAAATGGTCACCACATACGGATGTATATAGGTATATTTTAGAGTGTAGATTCACTCATTTTGCTCCGTATGTAGTCACCATTTAAAACCTCTAGAAAGACAACTATTTAGGAACGGAGGGAGTAGTACCTTGCTGCCGCGTTGAACCCGATGGAGATGGTGTAGACCCATCCGAAAATGGCCATGCTGGCAAATTAATTAATTAAGATGTCAACAAAGAATGAATATATACCAGATGGTGATCGACGAGGAGATCAAATAAGTACTAGTAAATATACTGTATAAGTAAGAGTAGTGACCTAAACGCTGTTATATTTCTCTACGGAGGGAGGGAGGGAGGGAGTAGTAGTAGTTACCAGATGGAGAGGGAATCGAGAGAGAGCTCAGGGTTGGGGAGAAGACCGGCGATGAGCACCATGACCTGGAAGTACCACGTCTCTAGGCAGAGCATGACCGCAGACGCGGCGGAGAGCTTGGCGAAGCCACACAAGCCGGCGAATGCCTGCGTGGTGAACCCTGTCCACGTCTCCCTGCACCTAGGGGCGGCCAATATGTAGGCGAACTGGGCAACCACGATGAGCCACCAGCTGAGGCTAAGCACCAGGGAGGCGCCGAGGAGGCCGAGGCCGAGCTTGTAGACCGCCAGCCAGCTTAGTGCGAGGTGGAGCAGCAGCGTGGCGGCGGCTATGCAGGCGCTGGGCGCCACGATGCTCTGCGCCTGGAGGAACTTCTGGATCGGGAAGTTGGTCGCGTAGGCGAAGATCTGTGGGATGAGGCCGTAGACGAAGACGGCGGCGGCCGCGGCGATGCGCTCCGACTCGCCGAGAAGGAGGAGGATGGGGCGCGAGTAGACGTATATGACGGCGAGGGGGACGCCGGTGGCAGCAAGGAGGATCGTGGAGCGCTGTAGGTACACGCCCAGCATCTCGTACTTGTGCGCGCCATAGGCTTGTCCACATAGAGTCTCCACCGCGCTGCCCATCCCAAGCTGCACATGAACATTTCTTATTTAATTTTGCCCATCTTCTTATTATTAAGCTATTCTAGCACCGAAATACGTTCAAATACATGCATACGTTTAAGCGACAAGTTTTTTCAGACAAAAGTACTCCTTCTGTCCCATAATATAAAAGCGTTTCAGACGAAAGTAGCATTTTAACGAACGAATGAATCACGTGGAAATCATACAGTAACCGAAATCACGATTAAGTGTTTGTTGCTCGCGGGCAAACGTATGAGAGTCCTGTCTAGACTCGATCAATAAGTGGCACATGCCGCGGCCGGCCGGGTAGGTTGGCCAGTGGTTGGTCGTGATAAGCGCCATGCATGCATACATGCATCTCTCTACCCTACTACGTACTGGATCGGTGTGGTACGTACCATGAGGCCGTATGAGAAGACCTGGATGCCCGTGTTCCCCAGCGACGCCGCCGCGAGCTCCAGGTTGCCGAGCTGCCCGCAGAAGATCTGCGTGGACATGGACATGAGGTAGTTGATGAGGTACACCGCCACGGCCGGCAGCGCCAGCCGCAGCAGGAGCGGCAGCTCCACCGCGGCGCCCGCCCATGCCCGACGCCCCCACGATGCTGCCGTGTTGCTCAGGATCGCCTCCAGCTCACGACTCCCGGCATGGCTGCTGCTGCTGCTAGCTGACCCGAGGAGTGGGCTGGAGCACTCCATAATGCCTGCCTTGGCTATGAGTCGACTGCCTGCCTGCCAACTATATATGCATAGGTGTGTGGTAGGTACGTACCACTTGATGGCCAGAGTTACTTCTTTCAGCTGGGCGTTTGGGTTTAACTGAAATAAATTCGGGTTTTCAAAAACAATACTCATGGCATAATTGAGGATAAATATTGCAGAACAACGCATATCATGCCTGGTTGGACTACACACTGCATACGTAGCTAGAACAATGCCACACTTAGATAGAACAATTCCACACTTAGCTAGAACAATTTCTAAATTAGCTATAACTCTAGCTTAATTAGGTCCCTAGCTAGATGGATTCCACCTTGGCAAACGGGACCTGGGAGATCACTAACCGTCCCTATGGTTGCAGAGCATTGGGATGGAAGTGGATATTCAAAAGGAAGCTTAGGCTCGATGGTATCATTGAGAAGTACAAGGCTAGGCTTGTGGCTAAGGGTTATACCCACAAAGAAGAGACGATTTCTTTGATACTTACTCACTTGTGGCCACACTGACAACCATTCGAGTGTTACTCTCGTTGGATGCCTCACATGGTCTTCTTATCCATCAGATGGACGTCAACAGGGTTTTACTTAACGAAGAGCTAGACAAGGAAATCTACATGCAACAGCCTGGTGACTTTATATTAGATGGTGAGGAAAGGAAGGTGTCCAAGCTATTGAAATCGTTGCCTAAACCAAGCACCTAAAAAGTGGCATGGGAAGTTTGATAAAGCTTTAACATCTGCTAGCTTTGTTGCTAAGGAAGCTGACGAATGTGTATACTATTGCCATGGTGGGGGCAAAGGAGTTATAATGTGTATGTATGTCAATAATATACTGATATTTGGAACCAACATCAAAGTCATTGAAGAGGTCAAGGTTTTTCTATCTCATAACTTTGAGATGAAAGACCTTGGTGTGGCTGATGTTATCTTGAATATCAAGCTACTAAGAAATAAAGAGGGTGAATTATACTTATGCAATCCCACCACGTTGAGAAGATTCTGAGTCGATTTGAGTATTCATATTGCAAACCTTCTCCAATATCATATGATCCCAGGGTGCAGATTCAAAAGTTCAAAGGCACAACTATAGATCAATTGAGATACTCTCAAGTGATTGATCCACTCATCAACCTAGCTACTGCTATGCGTCCTGGCATTTCATTTGATGTTTGTAAAAGAGCCAGTTTGTTTCCAATCCGGGAGATGAACATTTGCATGCCATTGAAAAAGTTATGCGCTATTTGCAAGGTATTGTGAACCACGAACTTCACTATACCAGATACCCGAAGGTACTTGAAGGGTATAGTGATGCGAATTGGATCTCTGATGCTGATGAGATGAAAGCCAGAAGTGGATTTGTTTTCCTACTTGGTGGTGGTGCAGATTCCTGGAAGTCTTGCAAGCAGGCAACCTTAACGAGATGCTATGGAAGTAGAACTCACAACATTAGACATATCCCGTGTCGAAGCAGAAGGACTACAAGAGCTTTCGATGGATCTGCAGTGGTTGACAAGCCAGTCCCGGCTATCCTTATGAACTATGATAATCAGGCAATGATTGTCAAGGGAAAGAGTTCAAAGCACAACATGCAATCCACAAAGCACAGAGGAAGAAGATTAAAATCTGTCAAACATTCCACAAACTCTCGAGTAATATCATTAGATTATATCTAGTCAGCTAAGAATCTGGAGATCCCTTTATGGGAGGGCTATCATGGACTGTGATAGAAATTGCATCAATGGAGACGGGCATGCGACCCACGTGAGTTGTCATGGGGGTAAACCAACCTATGTTATCGCAGATCCCATGAATTAGGACCTGGGAAAATAAACCAGCGGACAACTGAGGAGAGTATGCTTACTAACCCACTGATACGTCTCCAATGTATCTATAATTTATGAAGTATTCAAGATATATACATCAATTATAAATAATTTTAGTGCATTTTTATATTATTTTTATGGACTAACTTATTAATCTAGTTCCAAGTGCCAATTCTTCTTTTCTGCATGTTTTTTGTTTTACATAAAATCAATATGCAGGAATGTCAAAACACCCCCGGGGCCCCACAAGGGCAGGTGGCGCGACTACCCCTTGACCGTGCCATGGGCCCTTCTGGCTAGACCTTAAGTCGGTTGGTTCCCCTTTTTTGCCGCAAAAAGATAACTTCCATAGAAAGATCCCTCAAAATTTCAGTCCGATCAGACTTACGGATCTCTGATTATTTAAGAAACGGCGAAAGGCCAGAAAACAGTAGCGAAACGGAGAAGAAAACAGCGAAAGAGATCCAATCTCAAAGGGGCTCCCTCCCTCCGTGAGCCATTGTGACCAAGGACAAGATGGAGAATCCTCTCCTCGTCTAGGGGAGAGGCCAAGGAAGAAGAAGAAGGAGGAGGAGGTGGTGGCCCTCAGTTCCCCCCTCTCCCAGTGGCGCCAGAGCGCCGCCCGGGGAACCATATAGTCACGACGAACATCTCCACCCTATTCATAAACACCTCCATCACCTTCCTCCCTCTCCATTCAGTGTTCCACTCTCCCGCAACCCGCTGTAATACCCTAAATGAACATGTTTTTGTGCTATAAATTATTATCCAATGATTTTGCCTCATCGCCATGTATGAGTAGTTTCGTTTTGTCCTATGGGTTAATTGATGATCATGATTTGTTTGAGTTGCACCTTTTATTTTGTTGTTGTCCTTTGGTGCCCATCATATGAGCGTGCACGTATATTGTTTACATTATACCATGTTGCAATATGTGATTGAATTGCTTATGGTGGGTTGTGGGAGTGACAGAAACCTAAACTCCAGTTCGTGAGTGTTGCATATGGGATGAAGGGGGACCAATTTATCTTAAAGCTATGGTTGGATTTTTACCTTAATGAACGTAATAGTTCCAACCATAAGTGCATAAAATTCCGAGTAAGGGGTGGCATGCTAGCAGAGGCCTCTCCCACACATAAAACTGTAATAACGATTATCTATCTAGTTACCAATTTCCCAAGGACAATTATGCACATCCTGCCACCACTTTTGCACACTCGCTATATTTAGTTCATTGTTTTTTATTTAAACAACACCTAACTTTTATTTACATGTCATTTATTATCTCTCAAACCAATCCCATTACACTTGCAAAGTAGTTTATTTCTTATTTCTAGATAAAGCAAACATTTAGTGTGCGTAGAGTTGTATAGGTGCTCGATAGAACTTGAGAGAATATTAATTCTACCTTGAGCTCCTTGTTGGGTTCGACACTCTTACTTATTGAAAAGGCTACAATTGGTCCCTACACTTGTGGGTTATCACCCACTCGATTGTAGATGCAATACTCTTCTATTATGTATTGCAGATTGACCTTTATCTTAATGTGTTCCAAAGCTTGTATAAGCAAAATGCTATCCTATAGAGTGATCTTTGGAGGAACACACCTATGTGAGCCCGACTGCTGTTCACAGTCTACGAGATAGGGTAATCTCTACGAAGCTAATGAAATGTCAGGAGTGTGACTAATATGCTCCACCCGTGGGTTTAGCCTTCTATAGCCAAGTACCGCCTGACAATTGGTGAAACTTCTACATGCCAAACTAAAAATTCAAGGCGTAGTCCATTGTTTAGTTGTGAAGAAGTCTGATCCTTTTGCTCTAGGTGGATGTTCAAATGTAATTTATTTATGAAAGGATAATAAAATTACCTTTGGCGTGCTTGATGGCTCGAGAATTTGTGATTTTTTAGGTAATTCTTATTTTTTCACCGGATTCTTGCCACTTCTTGGTTATTTCTAACCCTAACCCTTAAAAAGAGAAGAAATCGGGTTTGCCATTATTTGGCAGGAAATAGAAGGAAACCAAGGGGGGTTGCTACAAATCAAGTCAAATGGAGAAACTTCCATATGGAGAGCCAAGCTATCTGGCTCAACAAAGCAAAATATGGCCTTCCATGCGATCACTACCGCTCGTATCACTACAAAATTTGCTCTATATTGCGACGTTGTACTTGTGTCACGTATAACCTTTTTTCAACAGGGAAACAGAAACTTGAGCGGTGGAAAATTACTTCTAAAAATATCCAAAAGGGTTTCGGTAGTTATAGGAATTTATGGCGGTGAAATGGACAAAAGGCGGTGAAGGTGGGCCCCAAACCCCTACTGGCACGTCCTAGCCCTTGGCCGCGCTAGGTGGGGGGTGTGGCGCCACCTTTCCATCTTGTGCACTCCTCCGAAGCTTCGTGGGTCCTCGCTGCCCGAAAAAATCATATTAAATCGATATGGTATTTTGTCCTTTGTGGATATGGATTTCCAAAAATATAAAAAACATGCAAAAAATAGAAACTGGCACAGGGCACTGAAGTAATAGGTAAGTACAGAAAAATAATACTCCCTTCGTCCCGTAATGTAAGACGTTTTTGCAAGCTATGTTAGCTTGCAAACTGTCCTATATTTCAGGCAGTAATAGGTAAGTCCAGAAAAATAATACTGCCTTCATCCCATAATGTAAGACGTCTTTGCAAGCTATGTTAGCTTGCAAAAAAGTCTTATATTTTAGGCCGGAGGAGATATAAAATACTATAAAAAGTACTCAAGAATGGTAATATAACAACATGAAACAAATAAAAGTAATAGATACGTTTGTGACGCATCAGCAGTCATGTATTCAGGTCATGTGAACGAGAGCGTCAGGGACCGCATAGAGTGGCCAGTGTATGATAGGCAGATCCGGCCTCCCCGTCGCGCCCGAGGAAAGCCACAACATGAGGATGGTATTGTGATGGCCGATGGCCTACCCGTCGAGACGATGGCATGATGCGTGCCGACGGTCAACCCGTCATGGACCGTCGAGGCAGGTCGCCCAGTGTGTGTCGCCTGGAAAGATTGAACGGCGCGAAAAGGCCCTGAGAGGCTCTCGCATTAGGCCACCGCGCAATGGATGGCCGAGGAGAGTCCCAGGAAACCGCGTGTGGGCGCGACGCGAATCGGACTGGCTTGATCACGATAGGCGCGTGGTTCGTCGTGCTTATTGATCACAACAAGCACATGGTGCGTCGTGCTCGGCTGGATCAGCTCGCGCGGCTAGCGAGGATGCCAGCAGGCATGTCTGGCCAGGCCTTCACGTGTGGGTGGGGACGTGCCAGAGTCTGTACCATGATGGAAGCGCTGGCTAACACATGCGGTCCACCCATCATGGACAGTCCAGCCTGGTCACCCGGGTGCGAGCCATCCGGGTAGATCGGACGGCTCGCATCGCCCTTGAGAGGCCCTCACAGCAAGCCACCCGGAGATGGATGGTCAGGTGGCCCTCTCCACGCACGAGGCAAGGGAGGCGGGCACGCTAGCGTCCTTTATAGGAGTAATGCTCTAGTTGGTTTTACCTTAATTAGTCTTTGTTATTTGTAGATTGCTTGCTATAGATTTCAATCATAAATACATGTAGTCAATAGTATTTGCACGCATGTTAGCTGAATAGTGATTCCTCTGTCACATATAAGACAGCGTGGAGTTGTATGTTGTTATGTTCCTGTCCTTTGTTCCATTTTGAAGGATAGATCTTCAGAGTGAGTTTGTGTATGATAGTGGATTCAACCTTGTAGTGTTCTATATCTTAGTGATAGACAGGGACAAGACATGTATTGAGTTGTTGCCACAAAGGATAAAAGATGGTTTTAATACCACATTTGGATAATGTTTTTCTGTTTATATTATGTCATCTTGCCTAAGGCGATACTCGGTTTGTATGAACATAATACTTTGAGATGCATGCTCGATAGGGGTCTTCGAGTGGAGTTTTAGTTATAAATGCAGTTCAGTAACAGTCTATATATGTTGGACGTAATGCCTATATAATCATTGCATGAATAATCATAGTAATAAAAGTAAAGATAAGTACAATTTAATCGCTTCCCAACTGTAATTTGTTATAACCCAACACTTGCTATGTTTATTTTCAAAGATGCCTCTAGTGAACCTATGCCCCTAGCCCATGTTTTGTTATCATTTCATCGTTTCCATCCTCCTGTACATATCATCTACATATTATTAGTCAATTTACTTATTTACTTATTTATGTCAACTAGCAGCAGGGGCAGTTTGAGACGTTGGGGACAAGATTGTTTGTGATCGGGTGCAGTTGCTGTTAACTTGGCCCACGTCTCACTAGTTCCTACTAGTTCGATAAATCTTAATTCTCAATCAAGGAAATACTTGTTGCTAGGCTACATCATCCCTCCCACTTGGGGGTACCGAACAAACTTCTCCAAAAGTAGGACTCTCATACACACAAACCCTAGCGGCACTTGAAGAATTCTTGGGCATTTGGAACAAAATACATTGGGCAATCAATATGTTGTGTTGATACGCCTAAAACTTATTTACGCATTTTGAAGTTTATTTTATTAATTCCCCTATTATTTCCCAATATTGTACTGTTCCCTTCAATGTTTAATTGATTTACGGGATTTTCCAAGAAATCTCACTATTTCGTGATTAAATTCTAGAAGGCATGAACTCATCCATTTTTCTTTTTTTGTGGTTTCAAAAATCTTCCTGGATCCAAATTAGTTGGGGAAAAGAATTCACACAACTATATTTCATAAATGAAGAGGAGAAAATAATTAAGAACCACACAAGGAGTTGATCTAGTGGATGATAGGTCCAATCAATGCGGCCATCCCCCAGCCACCACATGGGGCAAATAAGTGCGCTAAATCAACGTCGAGCGTTGCCCTTGCGCGACGAGTCTGTCTTAACCTAAAACTCACTATATATACCCCTCAGTTTTTTTTTGCAAAATAGGTTGGGCAACATGAGACAAAAAACCTGGAAGGCTGCTGCCAAATGAAGATTAGACCGGGACCCGCAACCAAAAACTCTCTCGGTCGCATCTCCGACCTCTCCATTAACTTCTCCGCTGCCTCCATGATGAATATGAAGTAATCCACCACGAAACTATGATTTTGTGTTAGTATCCTGATCTCAACTCTATGATAACCACCAAGTGCAATTGATAGTTTTAGCATGTAATGACAAGTACTATGTGCCGGTCCGACGAGGAATTGAATGTAAACCGTCTATTCTCTAAGCCCTATAACAAACTTATACTATCATTCGTGCATTGAAATACAAACAAGATAACAAAGATTTGTTTTACTACCAGACTAAAAGAGACTAAATAGATTGCAAGAATTACACTACGAAAACTAGAGAACAATAGAGAGAGCAAGTGTGGGAAAGTGTGAACATTTCTGAGCAAGTGGAAGCCAACGGGAGAAATTCTTGTAGGAAAAGGGTTACTTGGTACGATTAAGTTTCCTTTGAGTGAACCGCAATACATAAGCTAAATGACGGAGTTCCAAAAATATAATCTAAATGATACATATTTATTCTTCTTCATATGGTGTATTTTTAGAATGGTGCGATCGTGCGTGCTGCGAGAAGATGGTGTGATCGTGTGTGGTGGCGACAAAGTTAGAGAAAAGCGATTCCCGGTTGATGATGGACCGTCGGAGCAACCTCAGCCTGACTGGTTACCTTTGGTATGTAATAGAATCATCATGTTCATCTCCGTGTTGAGCTATCTTTATGAATCTTAATATTTCCTACTGTAGGAGAAAGAAAATGATGGTCTGCAGATCACTGAGTTTGATGCTTACTTACATGGACATGTGGGAAAGGAGCTGAGCTAGGAATATTCCAGCAGCCAAGCCAAGGAAAAGATCGACGATTATATTCCAAAGTACCGGAAGATCCACGGGCAAGAGTCTGATCCAAGGCAAAATCGCATTGATTCGGTGGTAATCTCTGAAGGCGGGGAAATTGAAGTAACATGGCTGGTTCTATATTATCAACAACACCATCTCCATATCTTCCACGCCGTGTTTTTCTAAGATATAGATGCAAAGCACGAGTTAATGTTCTTCCGTACGCATTGGTCAGTCACATACTCGATCTATGATTGCCCAAATTGAGGTGCATCAGCTGATAGTAGGAAAGAAGCTCTACAGGACCGAACCGATGATGGAGTTACACTATCTGTTTTCCACCATGTTATATGGTGCTTGGCAAGAAATTGGGGAAGCAACAACCTTGCTATTGGCTTCACTCTCGGGGTCGCACAGTAGTTGGTGGAGAGTCACATTTGGCCATGCCCGAAGGGAGATAGCGCAGCTCAAGGGTGATCTTGAACGTATGGGAGCCAATCCAATGCGCGTTGAGCCCTCACATGGAGAAGCAAAGACAGTGGATCAATGGGCTGGTGGAGTTGTACAACTGTGAGGATATTATGTGGAGGCAAAGATTGCGCATACAATTATTGCGGGAGGGAGGAAAAAATACCAAGTTTTTTCATTTATGTGGGAGCAACAAAAGGAATAATAACCAAAAAAACAAAATTTCTACGCCCTCATGGCACAATGACCGAAAATGAACAAGAGATTGGTTGGCTTGCATCGAGTTTCTATCAAAACATGTATTGGTAAGAGCATGTGGTGAACATGGAACTTGTCTTGGATGTTGTTCCTACAAAGTTGACGCGGTTGATGCTGGTTCACTTCTTGCTCCGTTTGGGGAGAGCGGTAAGAAAAGCCCTTGTTCAGATGTTCCAAAAAAAGCACCGGCCCGGATGGCTTCCTGACACTTTTTTTCAAAGACACCGAGACGTTTGCGACCAGGAGACAGGGGCGATTTTACCGTACCGGCACCGTGGGCACGTGCCCGGGCTCGACGGCGCCGTTTTTTTAACTCTCCAAGCCTCTTTATTTAATCAGTGGTAAATAACAATGTATCTTTTACAATAAAAGGGGCTAAGGCACTAGGGGCCTCATCAAACCAAGTACTAGGGGGAGAGAACCTAGCGAATCTTGCTAGCTCATGAGCAACCGAGTTTGCTTTCGCGATGACAATGCTCGAACCGGGCTTGAACTAGATCACGCGACATATGATAACAATCATCTATAACTGCTGCAGCCGGTCCAGCAAAAAGGCCACCATCTTGCATTGCTTGGATCACATCACTATTATCAGACATTATCACTAGTCTTGAACATCCATAGTTTTGCGCCAAGTTAAGGCCGAACCGAAGCGCAAGGTCTTCAGCCATGAAAACATCCATACATTCACCAACGACATTATTTCCTGCTGCCAAAAAATTCCCAGAGATATCCCGCAGTATTGCACCAACTGTACCTTGTAAAGTGTCAGAGTCAAATGCCGCATCAATATTGAGTTTCACTGTCCCAGCATGCGGTTGCACCCACAGATTGTTCTGGATTTTCACCTTCGGCAGAGGCAGCCAAGAAGTTTGCTACAAGGCCCCGAACCGATGCAACAATTTCAGAAGGCTGGGTTGTCTGCTCTTTATGGACAAGCTTTCTACGTTCCCACCATAGATACCATGATGCAATTGACACAATAAGATCCGATCTTTCCTTTCCCAATACAACTGTTTCATTTACAGGTAGGTTCAATAGATGTTCAAGCACAACTTCTCTTGAATGGTCTATCTCACATGCTCGTGAAATAACCTCCTCAAGTCCCAATTCTGTCTAGACTTGTTTCGCCTTTGGGCACTGGAATAACATGTGTTTAATACTTTCACGCCCATCGCACGCCGTTTAGTTGAACGCCAGCGAGCCATCCAAGCCGCCAGAATCTTTAACCATGTTAGAAATACGTTGGAAGATCGCGAAATAACATTGGAAACAAACGGACTGCACTATCTGGGCCAGTTTGAGCATTTCCTTGCCTACTGGGCTTTTCTTGCTACCACCAGAGCCATAGGCCCATCCACATGTTTCGTAACATGGGCTATGGGCTATGCTCGCAACGCCATAAGAAAAGCCAGCTCGTGACACACAATTCAGAATCGATCGATTGAGGAAGCCATCTTGTTAGACGAGGGACTTGCGACGCGGCAATTCCTATTTAGCGCTGCAGGCGTTGTTTCTACTGTGTTTGCTAACCGGCGCCTGCAGCAACTACTCGCGGGCCGGCCCATATTCATTTTTCTTCTGTTTTCTATAAATTCTAAAGAAAATTGCAAAAATTCTGAGTGAGCTAGGATTCGAGCCCCACATTTCGGTTATGAGTGATCGACCTCTAACCAACCAGACGACCGCACTAGGTGTGATAACATACACGTTTTTCGACCTTTTCTTCATTCCTCTTTTTCCTTTTTCTCTGTCCTTTTCTTTTTCCAAATTCATAATTGTTTCTTCAAATAGATGAAATTCTTTTCAAAATCCATGAACTAATTTTTTCGAAACTCGTGAACTTTTTTTAAAAATTTATGTACTTTTTTCAAAATCGATTAACTTATTTTTAAAAAAAATTCATTTTTTTGAACTTTTTGTCAAAACCATGAACTTTTTACGAAATTGATGAACTTTTTTCAAATGGATTAACTTTTTCTGTAAAATCGATGAACTTTTTTTTAATTTAGACGAACTTTTTCCAAATTAGATGAACTTTTTTCAATTTGGTGAAAAACATTTAGATTCGAAGAACTTTTTTATTCATATGGATGAACTTTTTTTTAAAATGGATGAAATTTTTTCAGAATCGGTGAACTTTTTTCAAATTCAGTGAACCTTTTTCAAATTCGGTGAACATTTTTCAAATTCGATAAACTGTTTTCATTTTTGTGAACTTTTTCAATTAGTACAAACCTTCTCAAAATTTTGATTCCTATCAATCTGTGGTTTTTGTGAATGCCTTTTCAAATTTATATTTTCGTATTCAATAATTTATCGCAGATATATAATAGTACTATATGTTTAATGTTTATAGTGACATAGGTCAAATAGAGCTATTTCCTCCTTCAGTCAACAAACTGTTCTTGGTCAAGTGGTTTAATCATGCGTGGCCTTTATATTTTCATATTGTGTTTAGAAGTTCGACCACCACTACTACCGAATTAATGTGACCTTTTTCCCTTGCGTTGTGCACTTCCATCAAGTTGCTGGGCCGGCCCGCTGCACGTCGCATGCGAGCACCAGCAGCGACAACTGGCGCTTGCAGCACTGAATAGGAGGTCCCTGCAACATGGCGACTGTTTATCGCATTAAGCGATCCACAACATGGGCTATGGGCTATGCTCGCAGCAGCCATAACAAAAGCCAGCTCGTGAAACACAATTCAGACTCGATAAGCCATCTTGTTAGACGAGGGACTTGTGACACGACGACTATTTATCGCATTAAGCAATCCAAGTGGCAGCTCCCGCTGAAGCTTTCCCCCCTCCTGTCGTATTAGGCCGGCCCATTCATGCGCGCATAGTCGTAATAAAAAGAAATGCGAGAAAGGAGAAGTCGAACCCTTGTCTCGAGGAGATCGCGCGCTGCGCTAACCGCCCTGCCAAAGTTGAACTAGGGGCGCGTCGTACTTGATGCTACTCGAGTGGTTTTCTTCAGGATCTTTTTCATTTTTTTGTTTTATTTCGTTTCTTTTCCTTTTTCTTTCATTCCTTTTCATTCATTTTCACATTTTCTTTCTTCATTTCTTTTTTTCTTATCCATTTTTTTCTTTTCTTTTTTCTTCTCCATTTTTATTTTTTCCTTTTCAGTTTACATTTTTCTGGTTTTTCTTTGTTTCTTTTTATTTTTCATTCTACATTCTTGCATACATGATTAAAAGTTTTTGAAATACTTGTTTAACATTTTTCAACATTTTCATATACATGATCAACATTTTATCAAAAAAAATTCAACATTTTTTCTAATACTTGTTCAGCATTTTTCAAACACTAGTTCAACATTTTTTAAATAATTGTTGAACATTGTTTCAAATGCATAATTAACATTTTTCTAAATATTATGTAAAGTATATATACACTACTTGAAAGTGTAAACAAAATAAAAAAATGGAATAAAAAAACGAAATAAAAATGTGAAAGAAAACTAGGCAATGTAGTACACACGAACCGGGGCCGGCCCATATGCTCGCGCGCATCAGCGAGTCAGAAGCCTCAACTGGCTGAACGGGAGACATAGCGATGGGCGACATGCGATTCGCCAAATGGAATGGAGCTGATGCTCGGCGGCACGCACACTGCCTCGCCACCCCTCGATCTCGAAGGTGTATTGGCCGCCGACTGAGTGCGGAGAGCCGACGATAGGCCAGGTGTGTTTACCCCATCACATAGATTAGCCTGGCTGTTTACCCAGGCATCTTGCTTAGCGTCCGAAATTGGTAGCCTGGGTCGAAGGAAAGCTGCCTGGCGTCAAACCATGCACTTACCAGCCGTTGTTGCAGGTACTTTAGCAGACTATTTAATGCTCTTGTAGTATTTAATACTTTCCAGGCACGGTCCGAGGTCACTGTCCAAACAGGCCCATATTGCGAGCGGCGGGACCTCGACTCCGGCCGCTGACAGTCGTGATCGAGAGCACATGCGCGTGGGCCAAAGCAACGACTCCCCCGCGAGAATTACACTCCTGCTCTGGTGAGTTGTTATATATAATTTATGACAGATTGTGCAGTTCAACATAGATTGTAGTACCAGATTCGAATTATAATTGTTTAAATTCTATAGAATTGAGCAGTTTTTTTGGTTAACTAGAAGAATTCACAAGTGGAATCACGGCAAAGCCTACATCAACAGAATGAACATGAACATGAACCTAAACATTGGAGATTGGACTTTTCTCGTATAAACATCGCAAGGTCTTAGGGACTTATTTGGTATTATTGTGTCTGATGTGTTTATTTACTTCTATGATATGTGAAACTGTAGTGTATATATTACACATGAGGTTAATTTATCCAAATATGATACTCGTGGTGTTTATTAGACCAAAGCAAACTTTAGCTTATGACGTGCCCAGGCTTTGGAAATTCGCTAGCTCCACAACTGCCAGGAGGTGACCATTGCAGTCCTTGGGGCACTTGCTTTTGTTGGGTTCAAAGTTTCGCTCTAACAAGGCAAGATATAATATAATATAGTATAATATAATATGCATCCATCTTCAGCTGAATATAGTGAGTGTTGAGCAAAGTAGGCTAGCCATTGGCCTTACGTTTCGGGATACTCCTTTCTGTCTTTGTGATGTTTGGTTATAAGAGAATGTTGAGTTGCTCTTTCTGTCTTTTTGTCTTTCTGTCTTTGTAATGTCGATGGGACAGACGCTTCAGCGTATGTGTTACAAGGCAACTAGCATTTTGTCATGGAAGATCGTGAAGGAATGTTCTTGTTTGTCGTTCAAAAAACCAACGCCGACATTAAGACCAGTCTCTTTTCTCTTTTTGGCAGCAGAGCTGGAAAAGCTGGGAAATTCCAAGCCAAAGGCGTAGGACCGGTTAGAGGGGAGCTGCCTAGAGGCGATTATGGAGGTCAGAGTATTGCTTTACGTACGTACGATACGTAGTACATTCATTCATGCATGCAGAAGCAAGCTATATATATCTGGTCCAAAAATAGATAAAACTGGAATTTTTATTTATTAATTAAAAATATGGATGACAGACATAGGAAAGCGCATTAATTCATGGATCAACTAAAATTCAAACATGGTTATTTATTCTGAAAACAAACACTTGGATACTACTCATGAATCAAAGTGTTTTAATCTGTTGGTCTTGCGGCGAGCAACACATCCTTGATGAGGCTCTCAAGGTTGGCCACGGACCTGCCACCCGGCTGCGCGGTTGCACGGACACACATCTCCTCCCACTCGGCCGCCCTGCGCTTCATCTCCCTCCCAGCAGCTCCCTCGCCTCCCATCACCTCCCTTATCCTGGCCTCCACCTCATCGCGGCGCACGTCGTCGCCGATCTCCATCCCGACGCCCCACTCGACACACGCGTAGCGGGCGTTGGTCTGCTGCTCGGCGAAGAAGGGCCAGCAGAGCATGGGCACCCCGGCGCTGATGGACACCAGGGCTGAGTTCCACCCGCTGTGGGTGAGGAAGACGCCGACGGCCTGGTGCCGCAACACCGCCTCCTGCTCGCACCAGCTCGCCAGGAGGCACCTCCCCTTGGTGGCCTCCAGGAACTCGGGCGGCAGCCGCACGGCGGCGCCCTTGGCCAGCAGGTCATTCCTCACGATCCACAGGAAGGGGTGGCCGCAGTTGGCCAGGCCCCACGCGAACTCCACCAGCTCCCCGCCGGACATGGTGGTGATGCTCCCGAAGTTGACGTAGACCACGGACCGGGGCTCCCTGCCGTCGAGCCACTCGAGGCAGGAGCGGTCCTCCCTCCAGAGGCTGGCGCGTATCCCGGCGAGCGGGCCGGCTTCGCCCTTGTCCGCGAGGAGGTTGAGCGGGCCAATGGTGTAGACCCGCGGGAGCATGGCGCGCATGGCGTCCAGCGCCGGCTGCTCAAGCTCGTCCAGGGTGTTGACGATGACGGCGGCCGCGCGGCCCGCCTGCTCCGAGTGGTGCAGCAGGAAGTTGAGCATGACGTCGTCGCGGTCGGTGGTGCAGATGAAGGAGGGGAAGTCCCGGAGGCGCATGTGCCGGCTCATCCCGGGAGCCTGCGCCACCGGCGTGTCCAGGTACCCGTTGCTCAGCTGCGCTTCATCTGCTCCGCGTCCACGACCACCACGACCACGACCACGACTAGCATATATTAGTAGTTACTACGTACGTATATACTGGAGTACTACTCCACGAGTGCAGGAGAGGTGAGGTACGCTCTACGTACCTTTGAGGGGAGCGATGCCCTCTTTCATGAGGAACCGGAAGTTGCGGTAGCCCATGTAGCCGCAGGCGCTGGCGGTCCAGAAGAGCACGCACGGCACCCCGATCTCCGCCGCCGCGTCCACGCTGAAGCTCATCACGTTGTCCGCCACCACGCACGTCACCGGCGGCCCACCCCTGTTGAGCTCCCCGAGCAGCCTCTTCAAGGGAGGAAGGCAGGTGGTCATCGTGGAGTAGCACACGGAGGGTATGTCCTGCGTGGCATCCGCGTCCGAGGGCGGCAGGCCGTCGGGGATGGTGGCGAAGCGGAAGTCCGGGAGGCCCTCCACCGCTGCGGGGCCGCGGGAGCGGACCAGGCGCCGGTGGTTGTACTCGGTGTTGACGAAGGTGATGTGGAAGCCCTTGCAGTGAAGAAGCTTGGCCAGCTTCAGCATGGGCGTGACGTGCCCCTGCGTCGGCAACGGCACGATCACCGCGTGAGGCTTCTTCACCTCCATGTTTTCTCGACCTCGATAGATCGTGTGCTCTTCAAGACACCTTGCTGCTTATATATATACTCCTACTATGTACTGTACTTCCTCTTTCCCAAATTATATAAGACTCAAGTCCCACCTGTTTTATTTTTTTGAATTGATAGACAGACAGAGATACTACTCCCCCCGTTTCATAACGTAATGCGTATAGATTTTTAAAAAGTCAAACTTTACAAACTTTGACTAAGTTTATAGAGAAAACTATTTATATTACAATACCAAATATATAAAATACGAAACTATATCTTGCGATGAATCTAATGATATATGTTTGACATTCTAGACGTAAATATTTTTCTTTACAAATTTGATAAGATTTTGTGAGGTTTGACTAAAAAAATATGCACTACATTACGAAACCTAGGAACAGTATATAGATTGGGCAGTCCACTTCAAGGCTCACATGTTTTTCCGAACGAATTAATGTTTTACCTTTTCATGCAAGCATGATAGTTAACCTCACGTGAGTTTTGTATGTTATATGCAGTATTTGTCCAAACCGAGAGTATGTACATGTAGTATGTACTATATTAAAATATTTTGGTACTATATCCCATTATTTGGGTAGTGTGTACAATTTTTTAATATAATAATTTGTACAGACGAATTTGAAGGTATTTTCTAAATCTTAGATATAGTATATGTTCATACGAGAACGGATGTTTGGCTCTCGGCCTCCGTTGAGGCCTTTTTTTTTAAATCAAAATTTAAACCTTTTGGTTTCAAAAAAATCTGAAAAAAATGTGCAAGTAAATAATGATGTCAAATGTATATGTGTAGAAGTTAAGGATGAAATAAGTTGAAATGCGGCCTGTATAAAAAGACGAATTCATGGCCTAGGAGGATGAATAGTATCATATGTTAAAAAGCCCCTTTTTTCATAGCCCTCATTTCAACGTATTTTGCCCTGAAAATTTACACACATGTGTGTCATCCCTTCACGTATATCTGTATTTTTTTCAGATTTTTATGAAATGTAAAAATACGAATTTTGATGAAATTTGAAATCTGAATTTGGAGGCCTCCATGGAGGCCGAGCTCCAAAGGCAATTTTCGACGTTCATATACTATATATATGCATAATTGTTTTGCTACAAGCAGGGGTAGTTTCCTCTTAACTCTCTGCCTGCCAAGTGTCATCTCAGATTGCCCGAAAAATCCATTAACATTCGGACTCTAATTGATTCCGTAGAGCTACTTAGAGAACCTACTACTTTCCTGGCCGCATGCACCGCCTCTGCCTCTGATTGCATGGATAAGGTTTAGCTTTTTCTGCATGCTGGATACCTAGCTAGATGTGTCTACGGGCAAAGGATAAAAATGTTCCGCTATTTTTTTCAGTGTGTCAGATGCAAGCCATGCAATGAAATTTACACTCACATGCGCAAGCTCTCTCTCACATGTTCTCTCTCTCATGTCAGATGCAAGCCATGCAATGAAATTTACACTCACATGCGCAAGCTCTCTCTCTCACATGTTCTCTCTCTCTCTCTCTTCAAATTCCAGAAAAAAATCTCTCTTTGAGTCTTCTACGTAGGCACTCTCTCTCTCAAAGAAATCTTCTCAATGAGATTTCTTCAAACTCTCACATGCTACCTCTCTCTTCACTATTCTCCTAGCGGCCCCACACTTTTCTATTAGCTGGCCCACTTTTTCTCTCTCACTGTTGCAGAAGACTTGTGATAGAGCAAACACGTAGCCATGCAACAGACACTGTTCCTTCCCTATTAAAATTGATCACATGTGAGATTGGTGCAAGCCACTGGCACCATTCTGTCACAAAGCGCATGTCCCAAAACTCCTCCGTTAATCACTGCCAACAATACTCACATGGCCCATACCCAAGAAATGGACATATGCATGGACGGTGGAGACAAGGGGGTGCAGCGTGGGTGCATCCACCATGGGTATAGCCACTACTTTCCCTATCAAGAGAATGAGTATGCCAATGGAATTAAATAAGACTCTAGTTAATTATATATTCGTATATGTGGGTGATTTCCATCTAATTTCTCCAGCACCTGACGATGGATGCACATGTAGTCTATAGTATGTTCCTCGCAAAAAAAAAAGTAGTATGTAGAGTGAAAGAAAATAGTGTGTTAATAGAAGAAAAGAGTATGACAGAAGGTAGTATGGAGTATAATATTTTTTTTGAGGAATAGTATGGAGTATAATAGGCAAGGTAGTATGTAGTATGGTATATCGAAGTATGGTGTATGTCAGTATATGCTTACAGAAAACAGGAACAACTATATACTTCATTCAAAAAACATGCAGCGGTAGATGTAATATATGATGACGTGGGAGAGTATGGATTGCTTTATTTTTGGTTTAAACTATGTAGAATATAATATTTTCTGAAAGAATGTATAAAGTATGTACATGTTATACTGAATAGAGTATGGAGAATATCATTGCTAACAGAGTTTTGTTTATATTTCGAGCTGGTGTGTTCGGTAATACAAGATCATGATACATACATGATGCATCCATTATATCAGCCATTCATGCATCACAGGAAACAACATGCATCAATGTGTGTCAATACAACTTGAGCCGACGCGGAAGTATATTTGTCCTCGGAGAGTGGTTTTTTGTGCACCCACACACATTGCACGCCCGATGCACCCACGATCAAAAACTTAGCGGAACATTTAAAAAAAATCTGAAACTTTGTGGACGTGATTATGAAAAAATGTTTTAGGTGTTTGCCAAATTTGATGGCGAAATAACATCCGAGGAAATCTGTACTAAATGAACAAAATTTGTGCTGAAAACATGTAAACAGTAACGTGGGCGCAGAGCATCATTTGTATTTCGTTTTGTATGGAGATCATTTGATGTTTTTTGATGACCGAACTTTGTAAGCTTCTAAAACATTTGTTCATACTCACATCCACCAATTTCAGATTTTTTTTATTTTTTCTATTTTGTTTAAATTTACTGTTTACTGTGTGGGTGCATCGAAGTTGGGTGCAGTTACTACTTTTCCTTCGTCCTCATCTAGAAGTTCTCCGAGGAAAGTGTCGGCGGCTGCCACCATACTGCCGATTACATACTCCACTAGATCTGATCTGACTGTCCCACAACAGCTAGATTTCGATCTCTAGATCCACACGTCTTCATTCATTGGCAATCTTGTCCACATTCAGTGGAACAGGTTGGCGTTCATGCCTTGATTTTAAAAATTAACAAAGGGAAGTGCTATTGATGTAGGTCAGGTCGCCTAGGGAAATCCGGTCGGCACTTTCCACCGTGGAAGATTGGTTGGCGGCATCGTCGAGCAGGATGAAGAATCTGGGCGCCCACAAAATCTCAGGCTAAAATCAACAAATTAGGTATATCAAAAACTAAATTAGCACACGTAGCGTGAGATCAAAGAACTAGTATGTACTTATATATATAATAACAACATAGATCGATCCAAACCTTCATCATGATGAGCTCCCATCCAGGTGGCGCCTCTGCGGTGGCGGCGTCCGAGCGGCCGAGTGCATGGTTTGTTCGTGCGTGACTGATCTGTGCATGACAAGGAAAACAGTTTGTGAGAGACTAATAGAGGGGCTGGTACGGTGATGATGGTGGTGTTACGTCCACATTGGCGGAGAAGGCATCTCTTCCGAAGGCCACACTTGGGAAGAGATGGGATGGCTGCCAGGATGGAGGTAGCTACCACTAGATTGTCGAATCTATTTTTCCTATATATATAATAAAATAATCACACTTACCTTATATTTTTGAAGATCATTAAATTAAATGCATCAATATTATAGTCCTTAAATATGATAGAATGCATATATCTGCATCGTTCTATTTTTATTTTTGTTGCACAAAACTTTCAATCTATTCATCTTCAACCAACAATACAACGAACACTAGAAATAAAAAAATTTACATCCAGATCCGTAGACCACCTAGCGACGACTACAAGCACTGAAGCGAGCTGAAGGCGTGCTGCTGTCATCGCCCCTCCCTCGCCGGAGCCGGGCACAACTTGTTGTAGTGCATCGTTCTAATTTTATTTACTCATTTAATTTTTGTCCTCTAAAGACATCTTGCGCGCAAATATTAAATCCTATGATGACAGACTGGGCCAATGGAATCTTTCCAAAATGATTGACATTTGTGAAGACAATCTCCATCCTTTAGGTTAGGAAGAATCTTGGTTGCTTTGTGCCAGGAAGGATGTCGAGCTTGCATTTGGTGTGTTACAAGTTCATTTCTCTATTGTCTAGTACCATGCTCTTACTTGGTCAAGGGATCTCTTGTGGGAGGTCAAGAATGCTTGTGTCATCATGCACAAAACGATCATCGATAATGAGCACGCAGCTCCAATGAGTACTGACCATCCTTATGAGATGCAGGGCCTCTTGCGGATGTTGATCACCGGGTGTCAGCCGTGTTTGCTGATTTATTTTCCATGCTTGCAGAAATCCGCGATAAAGTTGGTCATGGCCAACTACAAAATGATCTAGTTCACCATTTGTCTAGTTGAACTTCTCAGATTTTCAATTTATTTACTTGTTATATGAACTATTTTATTTCTATGTTTCAATTATTATGGAAATATTTTACATGTCTAAAATTGTGCAATATGATTTAATTTATGTACCAATATGGTTATATGTGCCAAAAAAGGGCAATAATGTATTGGGAGAGGATGAGGGGATGGCCGCTGGGGGAACCAGCCCCACTAGGCCAACAACGTGTGCAAGCGCTCCCAATGGACACGTAGGGAAGTCATGTCTTTTGTTACCCCCCCTATGGTACCATGTCGGGTCGGCCATTTGTTCCTAAACATCGTCGAGAAGCCAATGTTCTTGTTTCATACGTAATTGTTAGATGGGCTGACATCTGACTGGAAATTTTACTCCCACCGCCATATAATATAATACTCCCTCAGATCCAAAATAAGTTCTGCAGTTTTAAACTAAGATTAGTCCAAGCTTCATTCAAAGCTGCGAGACTTATTATGGATCCGAGGGAGTATGTTACTACCAGCTAATAACTCATACTCCATCCGTTCCAAAATACGTGTCGTGATTTTAGTACAAATTTGACCTAAAATCATGACAAGTATTTTGGAACGCAGGGAGTATATTGGTTGTAATAATATCTTATATTATATTGCCGAACAAGGGGAGTAACTTCTTACCGGAAATAAGTTACTCTCTCTTCCATTTTGTGCTCAATTTTACACCTTCCTCAAATCGTTTAGCTAGCCAGCATGTTAGTTCAAGGAGAGGACAGGACCTGTAAACTTGATGGATTGAGCGGTCAATTCAAACAATATTTTCAATGGAATTGGACTCTAAACTCATAGTCTATTCTCGTATCTCAGAAAATATATGGAGCCCAACCTCTGCTTCTGGCGGCGTCGCTTATCACCAGTTGGGTATGCCCATGGCCGGCTCGGGTAGACCTTGACGTCTCCGAAACCTTACATGGGTCTAAGTATGTATGCCTAGTACTTGGGTGTTATCTCATTGTACATGTTTTTTTTTCTAGAATACTACCAAGTGTGAGACATTTCGAGGCTTTCCCTATTTACAATCCTATTAAGTCTCTTCAACACGATTTGCCTCAAAGCTTTTAACTATAAGGTGAAGATTTGAAGACATCAAATCCCAGTCGTTCTTCTTTTGCCTTTAAATCTCAACGTTCATTGTGTCTTGTTAAATAGATAGATTTTGGTAAATTTCTAGAAAGAACACAAGTAAACAACCATTGGATTTGATAGTATCAAATCAGTGAACATGCAACTCTACGAAGGGCTAAATCCTCCTATATATGTGTGGACAATCCATGAAATAGTAAGTACTCCCTCGGTAAGAAAATCTAGGATGTTTTTTGGTAGCCAACTACACACACAAAAAAAGGCTTATATTTCTTTACGGAGGGAGTATAGTATTTGTATGGAATCCATGTTCCAGTAAGATATGGCTGATGTATGCACTATATTTTTGCAATCGAATGCATAGTAGGATAAGCTCAACGATTCGTTGCATATATTTTAGTTATATAAGATTCATGGCTAAGTTCCATCATAGCGGATATTGCTGTTCTCTTTGTACACAAAAATATGTGAACACGACAAACTTCAAATTTATATAATATCAATGGATAGTTTACACATTACATTATAGCAACGTCGTTGCTTTATTTGGACACCACATTACACGACACATAGCATATAACATTCATCCGGATACGGATTACGGATAATTGAAAAAACATATTACATACATTACCCCGCCAAAAAATGTATTACATACATTTGATTGGCCCATAGAGATGTGCAGGCAGCCGTGGTTTGGCGCGCAAAACAAGGGGTTCAGCTAGAGCAAGGGTAATTTTGCTCTCCTGGAGATCGATACTGTGAACACCAGGAGGCTTCGTCCAAGTGAATCCCTGCAGCATCCTTGCAATCAACATCACTATTACCGAGGTACCAAGTGAGATCCCTGGACAACCCCTCCTCCCAGTGCTAAATGAAATGAAACGTAGGCCTGGTTCAGTGAGAAGTACATTTGCCGAATTGAGATGCCTCTCTGGCCGAAACTCCAGTGGTTCGACCCAGATCTTGGGGTTGCGACCAAGTCCGAACCGGCTTAATATGACATGGCTACCCTTAGGTATGGTGTAGCCTGCCACCGTGGTGTCCGCCATGGCAACATGTGGTGGGTTAAAAGCATGGTACGGGTGTATCCGGAAGGCCTCCCGGATACATGATTTGAGATAGTTTAGCTGAGAAATGTCAGACTCCTGGACTAGTCTCTCTTTACCGACGACCGTGTCGAGTTCATCAATTGCTTTTTGCATGACCTCCGGCCTGTTGATCATCTCAGCGAGTGCCCACTCAACAGCGTTGGATGGGTTGTCAATTATTGCAAACATAATTTCCTACAAATAGTCATTGGTAGAAAAAAATGCAATCAGTCTTGTATCATACCGACAAAAGAGAAACATTTAGCCTGGGTTATTTTCTGGAGAGGTTGAGGCGAACTACTAACCGTTGTTTGTGCTCTTATATCTTCTAGGGACAGCAATGGCTGTCCTTGTGCATCTTCAAGATAAACCAGGACGTCCAAAAAGTCTCTGGCCTCTTTCTTTTCAGCACGGCTGTGAAGGGAATTGGACCTTTCACGGATCCTGTCCTCTATGATGGGATCATGCAACAGATTGATTGTTCTCATTACATCCCTGCAAACCATCTCATGGCCCTCCAAGTCGAGGCCTTGCAGGGCCGGGAAATAGTCTGACACACAGAAGCTGTATACATGGTTGAGGAGAGTGAAAAGCGCGGCAACATGTGCCAGCTCATCATGCCCAGGACCGCTGGTCGAGGAAGCCGGTAGGTTGCTGAAGTATCGCTTGCCGAAGACAAGCCTCCTTATCATGTCACCACAGAAATGTCGTGCCACATGCCGCACGTCGACAATGGCCTCGGAGCTGCAGCAAGAAATTTTGTTAATGTACCTTACAAGATGGTCGTACTCCTCCTCCCGGATGTGCTGGACCTTTTGCTCCATGGACGGGGCGAGGACCTCAGAGGCGAGGACCCGCCTCATCTTCTTCCATTGCTCTCCGTGTGGTGACAAGATAGAGCCCTTGTACCCGTAGCTAAATGAGCCAGAGGCAAAGGTGATGGGACGGGAGGCGAAAACCTCGTCATTCTTTCGCAATACCTCGCATGCGATCTCCGGGCTCGTCACAGCAATGACATGGGTCGCTCCAAGACGAAGGCACAGGATATCTGTGTTCATCTCCTTGAGCAGACGATGGATCCACCGGAATACCGCCGGTTTGTTCCACATCATCTGGTGCATATTACCGATGAAGGGTAGCGTGGCCGGCCCCGGGGGGAGCTGGCGTGTCTGTGGCACCGCATTTTTATTTTTCTTCAAGAAAAATAACAGCAAGGTGGCCATCATAACCAGCGTAGCAAGACTTAGACCTGAACAAGACGTCATGCTACGCGTTTGTATTGTGGCCAAGCTCATGTTGCCGACTTTACCTAGTAGGATAGGAAGCATGTTGGGATGCGAGAAAGGAAGACATGTCTTATGGTTTATGCTCCGGGACACTAGTGATGCGTCGCTCTCTTCTGTTCGAAGCGTATTTATAGTCTGGCCGGCTGGCTATGCTCCTGCAACTGTGGCCCCAACGCGAATATGGCGAACCCTTACTCATTGTACGCACAACTTGAATCTCTAGCACACATCGCTATGCATGTCACATCAGCTGGTACACATGGTGTCATATTTGCATGTCCACTCTTTCTCCTATCTCTCACACAAATGCACCCCTTTTATCTTCCCTAAATTAAATCATTTATATCTTTTAAACTAATATTTGGATTTCAAAAATATATATTTGAAATTCTGACGCAAAGACCTTTAGAATAAGACCAACATTGGATATGTTTCAACTAGTTTGAATTTTTTAAATGAGTGCAATCTGTTATTGAAACGTGTGAAATGAGTGAAATCTGCTATTGAAACAAGTGAAATCTGTTACTTATAGTGTGAGTAACATACTATGTTATCACATGCCTTTTTTCCCATTAGTTACATACCACATCATCTATTTTACCTAGATAAGTGTGATGTTAGGGCATCTCCAACGCCGACCCGCAAACCTCCCACATGCGTCCGGACCGTCTGTCCGGATAGCGGAAGCCATCCAAGACGGGCCTATATCGGTCCGCGGCGTGGTCCGGACGCGATTTCTTCCGCAAACCGGAGACAAACGCGCGTGTGTGTGTGGTGGGGGGGGGGGGGGGGGGCTTTGCGGGAGTCCGGACCACTCCCAAGCCCTCTTTTGACCGCCCTGGCCCACCCAAACAAACTACCCACCTTTATCGCGTTTTCCATCCCACGCGCTACGCCGCTTACCGCGCCGCATTCATGCCGGCCCAGACCATACAACGGTTGGCATTGATGCCGCAATATGACCGCACGGGAAGGCGGCACAGATGGACACGACCTCTCAGTTGTCTCCCCGCTTCAATGCGGACGCCGCGTCCTGAGAAACTAACTCCGGCCGCTGCGCCGCATTAAGTGGGCTGATCGCCCCTCCGCCTAGCCTGGCCATGACCATTTAAGACACGCTCTGGCGCCGTCCAGAACTACATCATTCCAAGCACCACACCGTCCTCCTCCCCCTCGCCGAGCTCTTCCTCCTCTCTGACCCAGCAGTGATGTCAAAGTCCTAGTTCTCCACGCCGGCAGGCGGCAACGGTGGAAGTGTTGTCGTCATGCCGATCATGGTGTCGGCACCCTCGCTCACCTGGACCATCCGCATCCACGGCGGCAGGCTCCTCCGGCAAGGACGAGATAATCATCTACTCCGGTGACGAGGAGGACTGGACGCGGTAGCAGCCCCGTCTCCTCTCGGAGGCAGTTTTGACGGACGAAGAATCCGTCCGTCAGATGGAGATCATGAGGGCGTGTTCGCTCCGTCAGATGGGTCCGGCGCCACTGTCGCCAGCGCGCGTGAAGGAGGAGCCACCATCCCCACCGCGGGTCCGTGGTAAGCGGGAGCCAACATCCCCACTCCGGTAGGTGAATGACGAGTCGGTGTCCCCGTCGCGCAACCGTGGCCTCCACATCGGCGGCCGCGTGAAGCAGGAGCCGGCATCCCCCAAGGTTCTCCGCCGCATGAAGGATGAGCCGGCGTCACCCCCGCCGCACAGCCGCTACGCGTGGATCGACGGGCCCTGATCACCACCATGACGCCACCGCTAGTAGTCGAAGGAGGAGCCGCCGCCCGCGATCGCCAAGGCACATGGCCGTATCCTCCACTACCTCGGAGGTGGTCGTTTTTGGCGGTGCCTCCGGCTCTCGGGCAGTGGTATCCGAGGCCGAGCGCGTGGCGCGACAGTAGGCGAGGTACGACCGGTGCAATGCTGGTCGCTGCTCCGCGTTCGCCAAGACGGACGTGGCGCCTTGACGGCAAGCTCGCCAAGATCGGCGCGGAGCGGTCGCTTAGCAACTGCTATGCCAACGCCGGCAGTGGCAAGGCCACCGCCAGGGCGCTGCGAGCGCCTTCAGAAGTGCTCGTGGTGGCCCTTCGCACCACGCAGCAGGAGGCGAAGCGGCTCCTCCGTGAGCGTCAGGTAGCTGCCGGACAGGACTGCCGCGGCCCTCGGTCATCCTTGCGTCGCTGGAGGGACGCCGATGACACTAATGTTGACGGCAGTGCAGCAAGACAGGGCGGTCACGCTTAAGAGGTGGTCGTCCGATATTGGAATTAGTGTTTTTTAATAGCTTTTAGTAAAACGGTCAAAAAATCGTCCGTTTATGTAAATTATATTAGAACTTGAATGAAATCCCTGCAGTTTCCATGAATTCCATCCGGTTTGTTGAAAACGATTTTGTAATGGGTTGGATGGCGTCCTTCTGCATCTGCGTCCGTGGACTAGTCCCTCTTACACACGGACGGATGCGGGAGGAAATTTACGGATTGTCGTTAGAGATGCCCTTAATTTATGTTACTCCCACTATCCCACTATAGATAGTCTTATTGAAACGAATGAAATGAGGAGCTGACGTGGGTACACATGATTGGACTCTCTTGCTGCTGTTGTCATAAGCGAATAAAGAAAACTTGTACTACAGCGCTGTACTAGTTAATTTTAATGTGTAATGATTGTGATGGTTGTGTTTTCTTTTTCCTGTGGCACGTTCCTTTCATTCTGCTCCCCAACAACTCATCACGTCCCCCTTTGCCTTTAAGGTTAGCCGAGGCAGCGTAGGGTATGTACCATGGTTGTCCATGCATGCATTGTGTCAACTCCAGTTTCAGATATGCTTATATCATGCTAATTTGTTTTTGTTATTTAGAGGTTCTAGTCCAGGCATTGTCAAGATCGTTGCCGTCCGAGGCAGCAAGTTTAGTTTGTGAGCCTCCGGGCATAATTATTTGTGAAAACACCCGGTCGTTTCTGTTAGGAATTAGTTAGTGGATTAATTAGCACACGTCTATTGTTAATCCAATGTATTTGCCGTGCCCTTCTCGGCTTAGACCGTCGCTGTTGAGAGCCCGCGCTTTGGCTTTCAGTGTAGACAGTTTTTCCAGTAGTACTGGTCATTTTTAGATAGTATTTCCATAATCCAATGTCAGGCTACAGAAATCTAGTGTTCAACATAGGAGTAAATGCACGAGGGACGGAGCGGTGTTTTAGATAGTATTTCCATATTACTGTGGTGTTTTCGCCAGTCAGGCCTAAGGACGCACATGATATGCTATTACAGTCCTTTCTTTTTGCGATGAATATTGTTGCTCATGTAAATCTGAATCAGGTACCCTATTCAACTCTAAATGAAGAACTATGTATTTTACACTTACGTCAAACTTAAGCCAAGACATCAACTGAATGTGCATACGAAACGCAGACCCTTTCCACCACAACAAGCTCATATAATCAAGAAAAAACTTTGTGGTGGAAACAAAACTGCAGCTTAGCTTCTCAAAACAAAAGGGCAGCAATGCTAAATTGTGAAACTTAAACGTAGCACATGGGGTATCACAAGCTTAGACATCATCAATCCGTGGAAAAGCAAACACTACGAGAACTTAATATTAAACATTGGACTACCCTCGAAGATTAAATTGGTGGCAAATCACTCGAATCTACCAAGTTTCCTTATAATGCCAGAAAAAAACCTCAAGAAATGACACTACCAACGAGCAGTTCATTGGGTTGATGTACTGAACGTCAGCAAGAAAATCATTAAAATCAATCTACCAAGTTTTTGTATAATGCCAGAAAAAACCTCCAGAAAAGAGACTACCGACGAGCAGTTCATTGGGTTGGTGTACTGAACGTCAGCAAGAAAATCATTAAAATCAATGCGTGTTGAGGCCACCGGGGTTGTCAGTCAAGCTATGCATGTCGCCTCTTACCTATGAGCTGTCCCAACTCATGTTTTCCGAGGCCTACCACGAAAATCAATGTAGCACCAGGTGAATCAATTTCTAACACTTCGGTTCAAAGACCCACAAATAATTTCTAACACATAATCACCTTAATTTCCTCGTGTAATTGGTAAAACTCTTCTGTCCCTCATGTGACTGCATCAAAATGGAATTTATGAAATTCTTTACTACCTGGGGAAATGGCTGAGCTATACCAAGAGACTTGTTAGGCCGCCCGGCAAAGTTTTTCTGCATGAAGAAAATGAATTTTTGAAACCGTATGTAGAGACATAGATGGACAGCTCTCGGCAAAAGTAACTCCGACGTCACGGGTGCCTTCAACCACGGACGGACTTGCCAGGTGGCACCTAATTGTCGTGTTCTTAGTGCTTAGCTCTCGACATACGACACGGTTGCCGAGTTCCTCTTACTTGGGTCTCTGTGATGGCGTGTCTTTGCCGTGCCCTTCTCGGCTTAGACCGCCGTTGTTGAGAGCCCGCGCTTTGGCATTCTGTGTAGACAGTTCTTCCAGTAGTGTTGGTCATTTTAAGATAGTATTTCCATAATCCAATGTCAGACTACAGAAATCTAGTGTTCAACAATGGAGTAAATGCACGAGGGGCGGAGCGGATACATGAGCCGTAATCTCCACCAATCCAATGCATTATGCATGTGCATATGCTGATTCTGTTAGAATAATAATTTACCAGAATACATGCTCTGATCCAATGCATGTGTGGACGTGTGGTGTTTCCCTCACCGCTTGCTTTTTTATAGAATAATAGTTCACCAGAAGGGTGCCTCATCAGATCGTCGTCGAGCTGGATAGATCATTTTGCGATCAGAAGCATACAAGATGCAACAGGTAGCAGCGGGCAGAGGGCAACATATATACATGAAGGAGATGGATCTCCATCACGTGTGCCCACAAAATCAAATGATTTGCCTATCCTCACAATGGGTTGTCTGTGTGGGCCTCTATTTTTTCCCAACCAAGTTTCAAGTGGCATTTATCATTTATTCAGTTTATTCCTCCTCAAATTTTATTTTATTTTATTCAGTTTTATTGGTCTTAGATTTTTTTTAAACCTTTTATTGGTCTTAGACAGAACAGCGTGATTCTCACAAAGTCTACCATAAGTAGTTTTGGTTCTTGAATGGTTTGGATTGCTTACTATTTGTGTCACGTTGTAAGTGTACAGTAAGTTGGTTTGTACGTTCATGTGCCTAGCTAGGTTAATATTATTTTCACAAAATTATCCTAGTGATGCCCCACATATTATGCAGAGAATATTTCGAGTGACACATGATAATAAATCTTATTTCGAGAAAACAGGAGGAGCACTATCCTTCAATTATGAAAATATGAGAAATATTACTGTGATGTTTTCGCCAGTCGGGCCTATGAATGCACATGATATGCTATTACAATCCTTTCTTTTTGCAATGAATATTGTCGCTCATGTAAATCTGAATCAAGTACCCCTATTCAACTCTAAATGAAGAACTATGTATTTTACACTTACATAAAACATAAGCCGAGACATCAACTGAATGTGCATACGAAACGAAGACCCTTTCCACCACAACAGGCTCTTAGAATCAAGGAAAAACTTTGTGGTGGAAACAAAAGTGCAGCTTAGTATCTCAAAACAAAAGGGCAGCAATGCTAAATTGTGAAACTTCAACGTAGCACATGTGGAGGATCACAAGATTATACATCATCAATCCATAAAAAAGCAAACACTACGGGAACGTAGTATTAAAAATTGGACTACCCTCGAAGATTAAATTGGTGGCAAATCACTCAAATTTACCAAGATTTTGTTTCATGCCAGAAATTAAAAAAGCACCAGAAAAGAGACTACCGACGAGCAGTTCATTGGGTTGGTGTACTGAACGTCGGAAAGAAAATCATTAAAATCGATGCATGTTGAGGCCACCGGGGTTGTCGTTAAGCTATGTAGTGGCCTCTTACCAATGGGCTGTCCGAACCCATGTTTTCCATGGCCTACCATGAAAATCAATGTAGCACCAGGTGAAAATCAAAGAGCCACAAATAATTACAAGGCTTACGCACAGGGCCGACTCCAGAAATTCGGGGCCCCGGTGCGAAATGTCAAATGGGGCCCAAAAATTTGCATAACTAATATAACTAGACATATTTTCACTTTATATATAGAATATGTTATTTCATAGAATATTTGAAAATATATCATGTAGTAATGCTAAAGAGTAAACGTAGCACTGAAACAATTACCTTTTCTTTTGTGAATTGTACTAGAATAGCAAACTGACCGCATGTTCTACCGAAAAGAATCATCTGTCTTATATTTCCTAAAACAAAATCTTCAAATCCAGTGAGTCTATTCTCGCAAAAGAAAAATCCATTTAGTCTTTCTTGGAATGAAATAGTGTAGCAGGTGAGCGCACAGTGAAGAATTAGTACTAGAATTAGAAATTAGATTATGGGTAGGATTATGGGCCCTGTGCGATCGCACAGGTCGCACACCCTTGTCGACAGGCCTGCTCATGCATAATCACCTTAATTTCCTCATGTAATTGGTAAAACTCTTCTGTCCCTCATGTGACTGCATCCAAATGGAATTTACGAAATTCTTTACTACCTGGGGAAATGGCTGAGCTATACCAAGAGACTTGTCAGGCCGCTCGGCAAAGTTTTTTTGCAAGAAGAAAATGAATTTTTGAAACAGCATGTAGAGACATTGATGGACACAGCTCTCGGCAAAAGTAACTCCGGCATCACGGGTGCCGTCAACCATGGACGTTCTTGCAAGGTGGCACCTAATTGTCATGTTCTTAGTGCTTAGCTCTCGACATACGGCACGATTGCCAAGTTCCTTTTACTTGGGTCTCGGCAACGGCGTGTCTTTGCAGTGCCCTTCTCGGCTTAGAGTGTCGTTGTTGAGAGCCCGCGCTTTGGCTTTCGGTGTAGATAGTTTTTCCAGTAGTACTGGTCATTTTTAGATAGTATTTCCATAATCCAATGTCAGGCTACAGAAATCTAGTGTTCAAGAATGGAGCAAATGCACAAGGGACGGAGCGGATACATGAGCCGTAATCTCCACCAATCCAATGCATTATGCATGTGCATATGCTGATTTTGTTAGAATAATAATTTACCAGAATGCATGCTGATCCAATGCATGTGTGGACGTGTGGTGTTTCCCTCACCGCTTGTTTTTTTTAGAATAATAATTTACCAGAAGGTTGCCTCATCAGATCGTCGCGTCGAGCTGGATAGATCGTGTTGCGATCAGAAGCATACGATATGGGACAAGTAGCAGCGGGCAGAGGGCCACATATGTAGTGTACATGTAGGAGATGGATCTCCGTCACGTGTGCCCACTAAAGAAATTATTTTTTTGAGCAGTAGCCCACAAAATCAAATGATTTGCCTATCCACACCATGGGTTATCTGTGTGGGCCTCTATTCTTTCTCTACCCAGTTTGAAGTAGCATCTATTATTTATTCAGTTTTTTCCCCTCAATTTTGTTTTATTTTATTCAGTTTTATTGGTCTTTTCTTTAAAAATCTATTATTGGTCTTAGATGGAACAGCGTGATTCTCATAAAGTCTACCATAAGTAGTTTTTTTTCTTGAATGGTTTGGATTGCTTACTATATGTGTGACGTGGTAAGTCTACACTAAGTTGGTTTGTACGTTCATGTGCCTAGCTAGGTTAATCTTATTTGCATACAAATATCCTGATGATGCACCACACATTTTGCGGAGAATATTTCGAGTGACACACGATAATAAATCTTATTTCGAGAAAACAGGACGAGCACTATCCTTCAATTAGGAAAATATGAGAAATATTACTGTGGTGTTTTTGCGACTCGGGCCTATGGACACACATGATATGCTATTACAATCCTTTATTTTTGCGATGAATATTGTCGCTCACGTAAATCTAAGTCAGGTACCCTATTCAACTCTAAATGAAGAACTATGTATTTTACAATTACATAAAACTTAAGCCAAGACATCAACTGAATGAGCATACAAAACGAAGACCCTTTCCACTACAACAGGCTAATAGAGTCAAGAAAAAACTTCCTGGTGGAAACAAAACAGCAGCTTAGAATCTCAAAACAAAAGGGCAGCAATGCTAAATTGTGAAACTTAAACATAGCACATGGAGGATCACAAGAATAGACATCATCAATCCGTAAAAAAGCGAACACTACGAGAACTTAATATTAAACATTGGGATACCTTCAAAGATAAAATTGGTGATAAATCACTCAAATCTACCAAGTCTTTGTTTAATGCCAGAAAAAAAACTCCAGAAAAGAGACTAACCGAGGAGCAGTTCATTGGGTTAGTGTACTGAACGTAGGCAAGAAAATCATTAAAATCAATGCATGTTGAGGCCACCGGGGTTGTCGTCAAGCTATGTTGTGGCCTCTTACCTATGGTCTGTCTGAACCCATGTTTTCCCTGGCCTACCACGAAAATCAATTTAGCACCAGGTGAAATTCAAAGAGCCACAAATAATTAAAAGGCTCACGCATAATCACGTTAATTTCCTCGTGTAATTTGTAAAACTCTTATGTCCCTCATGTGGCTATGTCAAAATGGAATTTATGAAATTCCTTATTGCCGCTACATGTCTCATATATTCCTTTTTCTTCTCTTGCATATGTCCAGATGAATGCAAGTAATGGTATACGTTGACCTACTATTATTAGGTATATTATGTGTCTAACGTTAGAGCTGGAAGCGCTAGTTATATAATTAGGCCGTCTTCAAAATATTTATACTTCTGAGGTTATCGAGTCGACCCCAATCCCTTTCCTAATCAAATACAAAGTGGGCTTAGAGTTATTCTTGAAATCTCGCTACGATAGTACATGGAGTTTTGGCCAGTCAGGTTAGCCAAAATAGACACATGATATTATCGTGGATCATACGATCTAGCAAATTGAACAAAAGGAGAAACAAAGACCACACTAAGCAACGAGTAGAGGGTCTTAAGAAAATACTATAGGAGCAATAATTTCTTAAAATCTGAAATGTACCAACTGTATTTCAAGATATATGCTATACGCTCTAATAAATTTCAATGGCTTACCTAAAATCTATAAATACTGAAAATTCATTAGTGTGCCCTGGATGACACTAAATGGAAACAACTAAAAGAGTATGATGCCAATGGATGAATATTGCTACTAGGATCAAACTTACGATAGTATTTTCTTTCTTTTTGAGATGAATACTGTAGCTAACGTAAATCTGAATATGCATACCAACAAAGACCCTATCAACCATAGCAAGCTCATAGAGTCAAACAAAAACTTTGTAGTGAAAAAATGCCGTTGCTTAGCATCTCAACAAAAGAGTAGCAATGTAAAACTATGAAAAATAAGCGTAGCACATGGAGAAGCTCAATATTATGCATCACTCCGTAAAATAAGAAACCAAAAGCTATGAGAAGATAATATGAAACATGGGACTAACCTCGAAGATTAAATCAGTGGAAACTCACTCGGATCTACCAAGGTTTTGTTGCATGCAAGCAAGAAAACTACAGAAGTGAGAATACCGACTAGAATTAAATTGGTGGATAGTCACTTAGATCTACCAACCATATTCTGAACACCTGGAAGAAAACAAGAAAGTGGGACAGAGGGAGAAATTACCTTCAAACAGTAAATTTGTGGCATATCACTCAGATCTAACAAGTCTCTGTTGAATGCGAGCAAAAAAATCAAAACACAAATAGATAAAGAGACTACCGGCGAGCAACAAATTTTGCGTAAGATATGGCATTATAAGCTATTGCACTACCATATATATGCAACCACAACTATTCAACACCACCATCAACAATAGCTGTTCTATAAACCACTGCATTTACGCAATCGCGGCGGGGTTTTATGTCATGTGACTTTATCTTATGTCAGAGGAGAAGAAGGTTGTCAGTTCCTTTGATCGGCAATGGGCCCATGCGGTGCAGAGAGGCACCCTCATGCTGGGGCGTGGATCTCCTCGGAGAGGCCAAATGAGCTCTGGTCACTAACGCAGGATCCTGAAAGACGCGACGACCTAGCAGTCAACGCCACATGGTAATTCTGCGAGCGTCATGCTGTCGTGCGGAGCCTAATATTATGGTGATGCCAGTTGAGGGATGTGTGTGGGAGATGCGGTCATCGACCAAATGTCGGCGCGTCTCTACTTAGCTCGATATCAGACGTCCACTTGCTTTTGGGGACTAGGTGGATAGCCTGGTAGGTTGATGGAGGTCAACTTGTCTAATGAGCCGGATGTAATCCGGTAAAAACTTTCAGTTTCAGGCATTTTGTCAATTAAAGTTTTGTATGTGGACCTAATTAATAATGGAACAATCCCTCGGTCTATGCGTATGTGGAAAACAAAGGTCCCTTTACAAATCAAGATCTTTATGTGGTTCATGCATAAGGGAGTAATTGTAACAAAGGACAACTTGGGCAAACTTAGGTGAGAGGGGAGTAAAGGTTTTTTTTTTGATAATAATGAAACGATTCAATATTTGTATCTCACTTGAACAATAGCCGAGTTATTATTCTCACTTGAACAATAGCCGAGTTATTATGGTGAACAATTCATATGCCATTTAACATACCTCCTCCTAATACCATCTCCAATTTGTGTGGAAGTTTGTGCATTATTTCGGGTGATAATGAATTGTCTGAATAATTGTGTTTTTAACATGACAAATATCATAAACATTTTGCAGGTTATCTACCAGGCTTCTGCTGGATTTGTATGTGGCCATTACTGCACCGTGCGGAAGGGAAGAAACTTATGTCCTTTGGGTGCAACCGATGGAAGACAGTTGCACAGGCTACGTACAACCTGTTTGGGTGGTAGTCACGGTGTCCTATTTTGCCGGGTGTGATTATTTGTTTGATTTATTGTTCTTGTTTGGCTACTCGAGATGTTATTCGTACTTTGAGAGTCAGTTCTTTTTAATAAATGGCTGTGTGAATCGCTAGATTCAAAGGCTAGATAATCCTCTTTAAAAAGAAGTTATTTAAAAACATTTCCTGAGATTCCAATAGGCCAGCCAGCAGAGCTGTAAAAGCAAGGCACAATAATGATATTTTTCAGATCTGCCTTGGGACCCAATGACCAATTCTAATCTGACATGCATGGGTTGTCCCGTTGGACCTATCACCTGCTCAGAACTACATGCATGGGACCTACATACGAAGCCATCCAACTTATTGTCAGATCTAACCGGCACGGTACTGTATTGTTTATCCAGATATAATCGTGCATCTTATTGCCAGATCCGGACCATGTCCATGCACGCATGCATGAAGCCTTGTCGCGTCCTTCCCGATTTATTAAATTCACCAACCGAGCCTCTGTTTTCTCACCTAAATCTATAATCTTCTTTCAAGTGGCATTTATTATTTTTTTCAGTGTGATACGCGTGTAAAAGTTTTTTTCTGACAAAGGGCATTTTTGTTAACTTAAAATATAGCATCAAGTAGATTTACACCATGACGAGTCATACCCGGCCTCTGCATAACTAAAATGCACACAGCCAAACACCAACAGTCTAACACTTAAAATTAAAAAATAGGAACATATGGGCAACAATAGTCATATAGGACCAATAGTATACTTATGTCGAAGGAGGTGGTGGACCAACCCGTAGATTATGTTGTCAACCATGTTATGTAGAAATCTTTCTGGCCACCCACTCCAACCGCATACATACCGCCTTGAACAACGGTTGGTACTTCATTTGGTGTAGCCTAGACCACATACGAAGCGAGTGTGTACAACGGAAAATAACATGCATAGGAGATGAGTTTTTGCCGTTACAAACCAAATCGTTTCTATATAGCCAAAGCGACCATAATAAGGCATACACTCCCACCCTTATAAGCGTTGTAAACCTATTTGGAATACCGTCCAATCAGTGACCAAAAATATTGTCACATCCCAGATTTTTCCGAAATATAGAATGTCTAAAAATTTCAAAGGGAATTAAAACTTTTCTAGAAAACCTTTGCTTGCATGCTAGTTAGCTAAAATTTGGCTAGAAATTGCTTGTTGATTGACCTTGTTTGAATTGCGTAATCACTTAGAAGGGTGAAAGGCCCTACAGCAACTAGTTGAAACCCTAGCCACTAGGAAACAGAAAGTCAAATAAAACCCTAAAGGGGTTAAAAAGAAAATAATTACCCAACAAGTAAAATAAAAAATATTCAAAAATAAATTGAATTTGGTTCAAGAAAAGACCAAGTCAATAAATTTAGAAGAAAAACTCAATTGGAAAAATAAAATATATTCAAAGGGATATTAATCAAAGCCTAAAATAAAGTTGCAGAAAATATTTGGTCAAAAGGCCCAAATAAAACATTCACAAATTCAGAAATGTTCCATTAGAATTCAGAAAAAATCCATTAGAATTTAGAAAAAGGTTCAGGGTTGAGAGAAAAATCAAATTCAAAATAGTTATGAATTTAGAAAGAAACAAAAGAAGAAACTAGAAAGAAAAAAAGAAAAGAAAAGGCCTAACCTAACTAACCCTAGCCCACTAGCCTAACCCCCGAGCCCGCACTCTCTCTCTCTTCTTTCCCTGCATAGCGGAACCCACGCGTCAGTGTCATCTCTAACCTCCTGCAACCGCGCACGTGTGCACGCACCCACGACCCGTGAGCTCAACTTCGGCGAGCCCTGAGCGCATGGAATCGATGAGCCCGTCCGCACGCGAGGAGCTCCATGGCTCGCAAGAACTCTGGCGACCTCTCCACCACTTGTTCGTTGTCCCCGCTGTCGGTGCTAAATCCGACATATCTCGAGGTAGGGGTCCTAAGTAGGCGTTTTGGCACGATGGTAATAGGATGAACGAGGGACACCGATATTTTACCCAAGTTCGGGCTCTCTCGAAGAGATAATACCCTATATCCTGCTTTTTATTATATTCATATGCGGTGTAGTACAGAGTACAAGTGTTAACCATGAGATTGTATGATTCTAACGAATATGAGATGATCTATTGACTAGTGTGGCCTAGGTTTATATAATGCACCGGAGGCCTAAGGTTCAGAAGAGTCCTCGTCTTGTGCGCCTAGTCTTGTGTAGTCTTCCTTATATACGTCATGGGCCCACTACTGCAGAAATGCCTAGCAGCGGCGGGCACAAAAAAACCAGCAGTGGCGGGCCAGGCTCCCAGGGGCGCCTGCCATCGACATCCCGCCACTGCTATAACCATATCAGTGGCGGGAACTCGCTCGCTACTGGTAGAGACTCGGCAGTGGCGGGCGTGCGTTGGTGCTCGACATTGGTTGGTTTGGTATCTGTGGCGTGCTTTTGTAGCGTCCGCCACTGAGTGTGAGTTACACAAATTTAAATTTTCACATCGCGACAACATTTATGCTACCATTGATGCATTTTTCATACAACACATATCAGAATACATTGATAAGAATAAGAGAGGACGAAATGTTGCTGCATACGTTAACCACTAGCTCTAATTGTTTTCAATCATGACTACAAATGCCCCAACTAAATATTCGTAGCTAGGTAGCAGCCAACACATAGTAGGCAAAAAAGATTGATGATACAAACATCTACCAGTTAATTAGTCCTGATAATGACAAATTACTAGGAAATACTCCCCTCTTTTAGGATTAATTGAAAAGAGTAAGAATGCCCCTGCATCTGCATGGTGGAGCATAGAGATCCACCGATCTCCAATTTCTGGTCTGCACTCGTTCAATATTTGCTGCCATTCATCAATGTTGAGGCGTCCATCTCGTGGGTTTGCAGTCAAGTAGATGCCTTTGAAATTGGTCTTCTGATGGCAAATAATTGTCATCTCACCTTTTATTGGAAATATGCCCTAGAGGTAATAATATTATATTATTATATTTTCATATTCGTAATTAAGTTTTTATATTTCATGCTATAACTGTTGTGATCCTGGAATATGCGATTCAGTTGAAAACTCATATGGACGTATGAAATGATAAACGGATAAAATAAAAGTTCCTAGTCTTGTCTCTAAGACTAGCTTAAGTGTTGTTGGTGATCATGTTTTCCGGATCTTAGGACATCCTTAAGTGTAATGATAGTCCCGAGCGCATGTGGACTCAACTCTGGCGAGCCCCCAGCGCACGAAATCAAAATTGTGCACAACTAAGCAACCAGGGGAAGTACCTTGAATAAGTTTGAAAATTGGTCCTTAGAATTTTTCATCCAATGTAGACCACATTTGATGCCCACTTCCCAAGTTTCATGAATTTCAGAGTTTTATTTCTATATTTCCTTCATTTACTGAATTTCAATAACAGGATATAGGGTTTTACACTATCCATGGAGACCTAAAATTGTGTAAAAACCGTGGTGTCTCTTGTGGATCTTTTTGGAGGGAAACAAAGCATTTTAGCCCCTGGCCAAACACATAAATACTTGGTATACTTGATCCCTGGTGTCCTGCGTTTATACTCCAACATCTGGCGCGCCGGGTAGGGAGCTAAGGCTTTGTTTTCCTTAAAGCATTTTTCCAAGAGAACATCGACATGGCCATTCGGTATGAACCGCTACATGATATCGGCCTTCTCCCACTGGTTATGAACAACCGATGAGAGGAAAGGGCCTAAGAAGGATCTATGGGGGCAAGACCTCTTAGGAGTATGAGGGGCCGTCCGTATAGAGGAAGGATGACCTCGGTATCCACTCTACGGGTAGCACGCGAAAAGGCTCCCGTAGGCGTGCCCGAAGCCGCATCATGACGATGGAACCGGACGAGCACGTGGTCCTACCGTTATGGAACGCCCAGCCGGGTCACCCGGGTCCAAGCAGAAAGGACGGGCCGAAGCACCCCCGAGAGACCCTAGTAGCACGCCACCGCGGGACAGACAGTGCGGAGGCGCTCTCAGCCCTCGATGAGCAACAGGTGGCAGGTACTTCAGCGTCCTTTATAGGAGTAATAAGAGCATCTACAGCCGGACCTCTCAAACCCGCCTCATACGCCCGGGCGGGCGGCCCGATCACGTTTTTTTGACCAAGACAGGCTCCTTAAACGGGCCTCAAACGCCCGTGCTGACCGGCGCCCCCCATATCCAGCCCAAAAATGGGGCGGATATGGCGGCGCCCGGGCACGCCCGCCACGTCGGACTGACGGCGGGGTCCCACGAGGAAACGCCCGGAAACCCAGCGGTCCGACGGACACCACGTCCGTCGCCGCGGCTCGAACGTCGCGTGGCCCCGCTCTGGCTCGCCGCCCAAGACCAAATCCGGCTATTTAAGTCGGCCGGCGGCCCGCAACCCTAACCCACCCCCTCCCCCCTCTGCGCACCGCCAATCCGAGCCCATCCACCTCCTCCCTCTCCCGCTCCGGCGCTCTGCCCACGGTCGGAAGTTGCGCCCACACTCCGGTACTCCGCCATGGTCCGGAGCAAGATCATCTACTATGCCATGCTGACGCTGGAGCGCCGCTACGAGATCCAGCAAGAGATCCGGGCGAGGCAAGCCACGCGTGCCGCCCGTGTCGGGCTGCCTCCGGACTCGCCTGAGCCGGAGGTGGAGGAGGAGGAGCAGCCGGGGGAAGAGGAGGAGGAGGAGATGGCCCCGATGGAGGTGGAGGAGGCGGAGGAGTCGGAGGAGTCGGACTAGCAGCTGTCGGCCTTCTACATGGAGCAGGCGGAGGCGGAGGCGAAGTTCGCTGCCGCCTCGTCCGACGAGATGGCCGAGCAGTCGGCCATCCTGGAGTCCATCCAGGATGAGGCTTATGTGGAGTCCAACCGAGCGTTCCTCGGGCGGGAGCAGGTGGAGTCCGACGCGTTGTTCGCCGAACTCGACGCGGAGATAGAGGCGGAGGAGGCCGGAGCGGAGCAGCTGGAGGAGCCGGAGCTGCAGCTGCCGCCCATACTGCCGGAGCCGGGCACGGAGATCGTCGTGATCTCCGATGAGGAGTAGCTAGGATCGACGTAGTACGTAGGTTCTACTTCATTTTCCATGTATGGATATAAGAATCGAGTATGAGATGTCCGGATGCAACAAGTGAAATTTGAGGTGTGCCCGGTCACTGCCGGCGGACGCGCCCGGGCGCGTCCACGAGGCGTTTGAGGGGGCGGATTTGCCATATGTGGCTGTAGATGCTCTAAGAAAGATATAAGCTATAAGATCCTTGTGGGGTATGGGAAATCAAGACCTTATGCTCTTTGTTGCTTTGTTTCGGAGCCCTCCGTAAATATATATATATGAGATGGTGAACATGCGTGTTGACTAGTTTCAACTTCCCTTGCCGGGGTAAGCGGGGAACTAGGGTTTGCTGTTGGATGGGAGAATTCTTGAGACCGGGGTGCACATATTGCATTCATTTCATTTGTTGTTTCGTTTTGGTTGTGTGAGTTATTAATGTTGTGGATTGTGCACATTAACCCTTCCATTTCAGTGTGCTGGTGGGTGTGGTGTGGTAGACATGGTGAGGTGGGCGTGCTGCTAGCTGCTGCAGGATAGATAGATAGATAGATATATAGGGATGGTGCATTTGCAGTTGCAGTTGGCCCTCATACCGTATGGGACTCATCTATCACTTCACTGACTCGCTCATGCCTGCATGTCTCGTTCTCAATACCTCCGATTGATTCAAGCATGGGCATGGCTGTGCCGCTACGGTTTGCCGGTCTGTCAGGTCATCTACTGTTTATGCCATGCTATGCCAAGTCATGGCACGGGTTCTCTGACAGACACAGGCCGGATCTCGTTGCCCTTACCCTGCTGCTCCTGAAGAAGATGATGGTGCGGGTGCCCATGCGGGCGACCTGCCGAGTGAACTCGATCGATCGACGCAACAGCAGCAGCCACTGTAAAATAATGTCTTGAGAAACACAGCAGCTAGCTAGCACCCCTGCTGCCGCTGGCATGTAGTTGTAACGACTCCGAGGTATGCAATGCAGCACTACAGGAAATCAAAAGTTGACGCGTATCCACATTTGGACCGAGTGTCAAAAAACAGGTACCCGGCTTTATATGCAAGTAAGCCGAGAATCACTCTGTAGACACATATCTGATAGGCCGAGTACTGGTCAGAAAAAGGTCTCGGCTTATGTAAAACACTAGGCATAGAGATCAAAAGGCACTCGGCTTACAAAAAGCCTCGGCGACTTTCCCTGCCACGTGGCAATCATGGAGCTGGTTGACGGCCCTGTGACGGACCATCCAATAAACTGCATTGCATTTATATTTACTTGCTGTATTTCATTTCTTAACCCTTTTTCTCACGTATTTTTCATGGGCTAGTTTTCATCGTCCTTTCGATGCCCCAATTTCACGATCTCCCTTTAATTAATTACCACCAGGCCGCTACTTTAAATTTGTGGAGTATTTCCTTTTACGCTTCACACCCCTAGTATATCCATATTAGGATCACATGCAAAAGTATAAGTACTTCTGACCCTTAATAACGTGATTTGATGAATCCCTTGTTTGGTAAGCCCGAAAACATCTACCCCTGCTAGTTTATCTTCAAAGGGGTGATTTTATCTAGACAATTCTATTTATGTATGTTAAAGGTTGTTACATGAGCATGAGAAAATCCCTATGTCCGACGGACCCTTCGGCAGAAAGGTTCAGAACTTGGAGTGTTGATCCCCCACTTCAAACCGACGGGAGGGATTCTTGGGAACGCGTTCGCTCAAACATGGTCTAGAGAGTCATCATGACCTAACATAGCACAAAACAGGAGGAATTCACCATTGCCTGCCGCCATTCATTGTCGGTCAACATTGTAGACCGCGCGGGCCCCATGGTGCATCATCGAAAACCGCACGGGGAGGATCGGACCACCAACCCCACCTGTATGTGGCCCAAATATATGTATGAAAGGTGGTGTGATGTTTAAATACCCAATGCTCAACTTTCATGTGGCACCTGCATCACAAACCAGATAGTGCGGCAGGAAGATTCAGGACTAAGAGTGATAGTCTCCCACTTCGAGCCGATAGGAGGGAATCTGGTGAATGCATGAGCTCAAATTTGTTCTGGCATTTCACCATGATCTACCCTAACACAAACCAAGAGGAATTTACCATGATCTACCCTCTCTCTCGCTATCGGTCAACGTCGTAAACTGCAAGGGCCCCACGGATAGGCTCATCATCAAAAATAGCACGGGAAGGGTCAGAACACCACCCCCACCTACATGTTTCCCAAATATATGGATGAAAGGGTGGTGTCATGTTTAAATACCCAATACAGAACTTGGATGTGGCACTAGCATCACAAACCGGATAGTCCGACAGGAAGATTCGGGACTTAGAGTGATCGACCCCCACTTCGTGCCGACTTGGGGGAATCTTGTGATCGCATGTGCGCAAACTTGGTCAATTATGTCACCATGACCTAACCTAACACAACCAAGAGAAATTCACCATGGCCAACCCCTCTTGATGTCGGTCAATGTCGTAGACCGCGCCAACCACACTAATGGGCGCATCGTCTAAAACCATGTGGGGGAGGATCAGAACACCACCCCACCTGCATGTTGGGTGTTGTGGTTTTTAAATACTGAATGCCGAACTTTAATGTGGCACCTGCCTCAGAAACCGGATAATCCAGCAGGATGATTCAGGACTTAGAGTGTTGGTGCCCCACTTCGTGCCGATGAGAGGGAATCTTGTGAACGCAAGCGCACAAACTTGGTTTCTCATGTCACCATGATCCACCCTAACACAAACCAAGATGATACATCCCCGGGATGCGTCGTGGCACCAGCTAGGAGAGCGTCGAGATGGTGTGTCCACCGCAAATATGGAGGGAATTTCAAAGTGGCTAATGTAGAGGCACTAGAAATCTCTTGGAAAAAATAACCGTAATAGGCACTAATAATTTGTGAAACTTTTCCAAAATGCCTCTAATTAATAGATAGCCGTGTGACTTTAGACGTGTGAGCAACAAAATATCATATGTATGTGATATAAAATGATCACAAATAATCAATCAATGTAGTACTAAATTATGTTTGCAAGAGCACAACAAAACAAAAAAAATAACAAGAATGATGGTTGGCCGATCTTAAATTTCTTAAATCAAAGATGGAGCGTATAAATAAGTTGATTTTTCTTTTCATGTCTCAAAAAGGAGCTGCTAGATATAACTACAAATAAACTTGTATCAACAAAGACAACACAATTAGAAACCTACCTAGAGAGAAGGTACATCCCCGTGATGTGCCACGCCACCAGCTTGGAGAGCATCGAGAGGGCGTGTCCATTGCAAAGATAGAGGGACTTAGAGCATGGCCAATGAAGAAGCACTTGAAATCCCTTGGAAGTGAAAAGTCAACCATTATAGGCACAAATAATTTGTGAAACTTTTCAAAAATGCCTTTAATTTATACTCCTATATAACTGCGTGATTTTGAGACATGCCAGCAAAACAATATCATACATATGTAACATAAAACGATCACACATAATCAACCGATGTAGTACTAATTAAGTTGGCAAGAGCACAACTCCACATAAATATAAGAATGATGATTGGCCGGTCTTGAATATCACAATCTAAAAATGCATGGTATAGAAAAGTTAACTTCTCCGCCCGTGTCTTACAAAGGAGTTGCTAGATATAATTACAAATTAATTTGTATCAACGGTGAAAACAGAATTAGAAGCCTTCCTAGCTAGAGAGAGGGTACATCCCCATGATGGGCCACGGCACCAGTTTGGAGAGCGTCGAGTCGAGACGGCGTGTCCATTGCAAAGATAGAGGAACTTATAGACCATGGCTAATGCAGAGGCACTTGAAATACCATGGAAATGAAAAATCGACGGTTATATGCAGTAATAATTTGCGAAACATTTTCTGAAATGCCTCTAATTCGTATATAATTGTGTAATTTGAGATGCCCCAGCAAAACATTATCGTACGTACGTGACATAAAATGATCCCAAATAATCAATTGATGTAGTACTAAAATTATGTGATTATTGGTGGCACTTTTTTCAATATGCATGAAATTAATATATAACCACGTAATTGAGATGTACGAGCAATGGAATTAGGAAATTTTATTAATATTAATTTATTGAAATAAACAACAACAACAACAACAACAACAACAACAACAACAACTAGTAACGGAGGAGGAACAGAATATATAGCATAATAAGTGAGTACTACTACTCCTCCTCTTTCTCCTGGGCTGGGTGGTACCGTGTTGGCACGAGCATGAGTGGTGTCTTCTTCCGGTAAGTGAGCCCCCCTTCCTCCTCCATGTTCACACCCTCCCGGCTCACCCCGTTGGGCAGCGCCCAGTTGAAGCAGTAGAGCAAGTTGGCAAGGATGTACTCGGCGTTTGCCACCCCCATGGCCAGCCCGGGGCAGATCCGGCGGCCCGCGCCGAAGGGGATGAACTCGAAGTGGCTGCCGTTGAAGTCCACGTCCGTGTCCTGGAACCGCTCCGGGTTGAACTCCTCGGGGTCCTTCCACGCGGAGGGGTCCCTGCTGATGGCCCACGCGTTGACAATGACCTGGGTCTTGGCAGGGATGTCGTAGCCAGCCACCTGGACCCGCCGCAGCGTCTCTCTCGGGACGAGCAGGGTCGCCGGGGGATGCAGCCGTAGGGTCTCGGACAGCACCATCCTCAGGTAGCTCATTTTGGGCATGTCAGCTTGGTGCACTCTGCTGCCTCCTCCAGCGGTAGCCCTGATCTCAAGCTGTGCCCTTTTCAGAACCCTTGGGTTCCGAATCAGCTCTGCCATTGCCCAGGTTATGGTCACTGTGGTGGTGTCAATGCTACCAATGAATGTGTTCTGGAACAAACAAAACGTGCAGCATTATTAGCGCTCCCTTGTTAGTTCCCGCCGTAATAACAAAATAAAATAAGGTAAGACGTATTTTGATGTAGTTGATTAAAACAACGTCCTACATGCATGTATCGATATTTATTTACAGAGGGAGAGTACTAGTTAATTACTCCAGTTACCATGTGAATCTTTCTCAAAAAAAAAAAGAGTTACCATGAGAATGGCCTTGACATGATCCCTGGTGAAGGTTCCTGCAGCGGAGGCGGCGGGCCTTTTCATGATGTCCAGCAGCTCCTGCACCAGGTCCGATCCGCTGCCGCCGGTGGCCTTTCTCCCATCGCACTGCTCGATGATATGCTCAAAGAAGCGGTCGAGCTGACGGAAGACCCTCTCGCGGTGGGCCTTGACGCCGGTGATGCGGTCGATGATGCGGCCAACGGCGTTGGGGAAGAAGTCTTGGGCAGAGAAGCTACCCAGCATGTCCATGGTTGCGTTGAGCAAGGGCACGAACTGCCCCTTGAACTGCTCCCCCGCGTAGCTCTCGCCGAACGCGAACAAGCCCACAATCCGGTCCATGGTGGCGAAGATGAGGGCGTCCAGGTGTACCGGGTTCGGCCCCAGCACGGTGAGGGTCTCCACCAGCTTGTCAATCTGAAATAATCAGAACATTCAATCAAGATCTTCTCATTGCATTGCATCCCTCAGAGAGAAAAAAGAGATCTTCTCATTGTTGCAGCTGTCAAAAGAAAAAGGAGAAAAAACCTGCGCATCCCTCGCGTAGTAGGCAGCCTGCACGCGCCGCCTGCTGAGCAGCTCGATGATGAACAGCTTCCGCATCTCGCGGACGTAGTCGCTCCACGGCGAGAAGGCCACGTCCTTGTAGCCGTAGGACAACAGCCCTGGCCCTGCCGACAGGGGACGGCTGCTGCAGTCCTCATCCTTGGTCTTGAGGGCTTCCCGGGCCGCCTCCGGCGACGTCAGCACCACCGTCGGCACCATGCCCAGCCGCAGCATCATCACAGGCCCGTGCCGCCGGGCCAGCGCAGCCAGGCTCCGGTGCGGCAGCCGCCCGATCTGGTGCAGGTTGCCCACGAAAGGCAGCCTCATGGGGCCCGGTGGCAGCTTTAGGCCGGAGCGCGACCTGCCCCGAAGGAGGAGGAAGGAGAGTGGGACGAGGAAGATGGCTAGAATCACCGGCCATTGTTGGAGAAGGAGCTGGAGAACAGGTGAGGCACCTGCCACTGCCATTGTTAGGGTAGGAGCAAGCTGGATAGCAAGTGAAGGTGACATCGGGCCGAGGGCCTTAAGTAGACATGATTTGGCCTTTGGGCGCATGCACATGGACTGATTTGTTCTTTCAAGGAAAAACTTCCAAACTTACTCCCTCCGTTCCTAAATATTCGTCTTTCTAAAGATTTCAACAAATGACTACATACGAAACAAAATAAGTGAATTTACACTCTAAAATATGTCTATATACATCTGTATGTGGTAGTCCATTTGAACGGAGGGAATATTAATTATCTGACTTAAAATACGAGTCAATTACACCACTAGTGCTAAAACTTGGCGTGGAAAATCACTTTAATGCCAGAACTTGCAACATACATTGAATTGGTGCTACAACTTGGCTTTGACGTGCATATATAGTGCAAATCACATTTATATACATACATGGTGCTGACTGGGCGCACCACGTGGCATGGGGCCCGCTGTCGGCCAGTGAACGGTAGAGATAGGGCGTGTGGCCTGGTATTTTATGGGAAACCCCTTGAAATACTTTTTCTCACGGTAAAATCCCTGACAGGTGTTTGTCCATCTGTAGCAAATTATGTGCAAAAATGATAGCCTATGGAATTCAAACACGTGACCTGCAGCATTAAGGGGCGGGTGGCTAACCATTGCGCACAGAAGCATTTGATATTGTAACTAAAAACGCATGTTATATATCATGTGGCCGTAAGCTACCTGGAGACCCTTCACCATTCTGAAGTTTTTTTAATCGTATGTCATGCTTTAATATTTTTTATTTTTTATATATTTTAATAAATGTTTAGATAAGTTTCAAAATTTCACGGTTTTAACAAGATATTAATGTAGAGTGTTCATGCTTTAAGAAATTTTCTACATATTTTTATAAATGCGTATATATGTTAAAAAATGTGCATAGTTTAAAAAATACTCATATAGTCTATAAAAGTGTTCATGATTTAGAAACATATATTCATATAATGTAAAAATAGTTAACTGGGATTCAAACCAACATGTAGTCATCAGGTGCGCGTGACCACGACCCCATTCAGCAGCGTTATTTTTTCAGAAATTTAAATACATAAATTATAATATTATGTTATAAATAATATAATAATAATATTACATTGTACAATGATTCACATATTATTCCATAAATTATCCAAATGATTAAATTATAAATAAAAAAATTATGCACATAATAATTTTCATATTCTATAAAAGAATCAAAGTAATTTTATATTTTTCTATATACTTCAAAAATTCTAATATATATTTAAAATGTTCATGCTCTTAACAAAAAATTTATGTATTATATAAAAGTATTCATTTTTATTATAAAATTTATTTTATTTATAACACACAATTATAACTTACATATAATTTACAATTTTTTTAAAAAAATATCAGTGCAAAATGGGTCGGTCCGCTTAAGGTGTAACGAATATATATGATGCGTATCCTCCCAAAAGTAAAAACAGTTCTTGGTGCATTGCTTGGGCGCAGACCCCTTCATATCACGGGTTCAACCGTATATGTATGCCAAAGCCAAGTTATAGCACCTGTTCAATGTATGTCATAAGTTTTGGCACTAAAGTGATTTTTCATGCCAAGTTATGGCACTAGTGGTGTAATTGACTCTTAAAATATCATCTACTCCCTAATCTTACTACGGTTGGTTACTTCTCCGTTTAGCCCAAGCCCATTATAGGCTTAATCCTTTGGGCCCATGTACGCGATAGTCCAAATAAATTATGAAAATATATCATTTTTGCGGAAATTATGAAAAATATATCTAACGATGGATATATTGATATTAATTTCATATATACATATTTTTATATATGTTTGGTCAAACTTAAAAAGGATTGATTTCTTTACTCAATTCACGCCATCTATTTGGGGATGGAGGGAGCATATAGCAGTGGGAGATTTTCTAAGAAAACAGTGGGAGGTCTTCTCAACAACAACAAAATTTGCAGTGAGAGATGAATCTTTATGGGCTAGATATAATCATCAGATCATGATAAAAAAATCAATACAGACAGGTATTTGCATGTTAAATGTTGAGGGAACAAAGTGTCCCAAAAAGTAAGCAAGCAAATGTGGCTACAAAATCAGTACTCCGCTCCTAACAAAATACTTACAGCCACTTATATGATGCTTTGGAATGCTGCGTTCTGAGTGATAGAACGTCTTATATACGATCTAAAATGTCTTATATATGTTTACAGAGGGAGTATGAAGTTGATATTTGTATAATTTCATCACAATCCACACACATATGCCAAGTTCTGTGCGTTATCATTCTCAAAACAAAACAAAACAAAACAAAAGTTCTGTGCGTTATCATAATTCGCACAGACAACACGGATAACACAGGTCCTTCATCTTACACGCGGAGCAGCATATAAAGTGCTGCGGTTCAGAGGCACGCAGAGGCCATTGCTTATATTTACCTAAAGTGCAACAATACTTGGAGATGATTTCGATGGAAAGAGTGGATCACCCCCTTCATACAATTACTCGAGTTCTACGCTATGGAAGATCCGTAGAAGCTCATGAACCTCAGAGTGAACTCTGCCAGGATTTTGTAAGGGTTAGCTAGTTCGCTAGGCTGCAGTCAGAAGTGAATCAAATTAAAAAAAAACTGTTTTACATGTACCTTCAATCTTTATGAAGTATTGGATGGCTTCCCATTGGTCATGGGCTTCCACGGCAAAATGGTCTATATTCTTTGAGTTGTTCTTTCTGAAACTTGCGGAATGCCCACTGCTCACAAGCAAACAGGAAAAGAACACATACATCAGTACATACTACACAATAATCTAGTTGAGAAATGGAAACTAAATATCAGTAAAGAGTGGGTGAAGATGCTTGTAGTCATGCTCACATGGTTCAACTCCGATGCCAGTTCATCGACACTGTTCTGAAAATCTTTATCCCTGTCCCTTCTCAGTTCAGTGACCAGGTGCTACATCTCAAAAGGAAAAGGAAAAAGAGTAGTGAGCAATGACAAATATGAGCATTGGCTGAGCTCACCAAATCACATAAACCATGTGATCGTAAGGTAGAGCAGAGCATACGCAGAAAATGAAATAAGGACACGTTATGCTCAATCATTTTTCTGATCTTCCCTCGAATGAGATAGAGCCTGTGTAGAAGTGGAATCAGTAGATTTTATTTTTGTTGTGAAGTTCAAGAAACAAGACCATGCATACTGAACTGCAAAACAACACGGTGGAAGGGTAGCATACTGTTGTGGCTGCCATATACTGAACTGCAGGGACGCATCGAGTCCTACCCAATCCCTCCTCTGCATCTTCATATAATTTTGAATTGAAGCAACGTAATGATCTCACTCAAATTAGTACAACTAACAGTCTACTTTCGTCTCACTGATTTTATTTTTCAGTGTAGACATCCATCCATATTTTTTATAATATCATACACATCCATTTTGTGAGAACTGAACAAGAAAAGAGGCCTGGCAACCAGAGTATATGGCAGCCAGTGAGTGGAACTGCCTCACTGACGAAGATAAATAATCTCAACAGTGGACAGGCAAAGAACACTGAATACACATGCACCCGCACAGGCCAAGCACACTGACGAAGGTTCAGGTTCAGGCTCAGAGCGCGATGGCTCAGGATCTACCTATGTTAGAGTATATAATGGGTCTGGGCTGGCGGTATAGCCCATTAGTTTTAGGGTTAATTAGAGATAAAGGTCGCTTGTTTGGGAGTCAAGTAAACCTTTCTATATAAAGAGAGGAGATATATCAATCTAATCAATCAAGAATTAAGAAGAAAATCCCTTTCATCTTGCCCGGCCGTGGGCAAAAGGCCCCCGGCCGGCCCTCTCACGCCCTCCTTCTAGCAGCGCCATAACAATTTGGTATCAGCTAGTTTCGGTTCGATCATGTCTTCGCTGCCGCCCAACCCGTCTCTCCCGCTGTCCTCCGTCGCGCCCGCCCCCGCCGTCCTCACCCCGGAGGAGGTGTCCGGGGTGCTGCGGGACCTAACCCAGGCGGTCCAGGAGATCCGCCTGTTCTTGGCCGGGTCCTACGGGTCGCACCAGGCTGCGCCGCCGTGGCAGCCGCCGCACCAGGCGGCCCCCGCCGCGCTCTCCGGGCCGCTCCAGCTGCCATCCACCGCCCCGCCCTGGCTGCAGTGGCAGCCGCCGCTCCTGACGGCCTTCGACGCGCTTGCCGGGCTGCTGCTGCAGCCGCTACAGCTGCCATCCATCGCCCCGCCCTGACTGCAGTGGCAGCCGCCGCTCCTGGTGGCCTCCGCCGCGCCCGGCGCTCCGCCACAGCAGCCGCTGCTGCTGCATCGGCCCCCGCCGGTCAGCTCCGGCCTCGCATCGACCGCGCCGGCGGGAGTCCCGATCCACCAAATCAAGTTCCCGTCGTCGCCATCACCGCTTTCCCAGGGCGTCCCCATCCAGCAGATCAAGTTCCCGCCGTCGCCGTCACCGCTTCCGGCTTGGATCGCTTCCCACCACATGTCGGCGGCGGTGAGGCTGCAGGCTGCTGCGCGCGGCCTCCTAGCACGTCGGCGTGTGCGGGAGATGCGTGGTCTGCAGCTGCCGCTCCTTCCAGTTGTCCTTCGCTGCGCAAAGGACCTCGATCTCGTTCCCACGGACAATGACCTCAAAGTCTGCGACATCGGCGGTTGGGGGGCGCACCCCTCCTCGTCATTCTCCATCGCAAGCCCTCCACTCTTCTCTGTGCGGTGCAGACCAACAGCCGTCCGACGGGGAGAAGGCAGGGTGTCACCGACAGGAGCGCAACGTGTCCCAACTGCTGCAGTGGCTGGTGTCCATGGGATCCAGGTGGCTGTACACGTGCATGTCCGACGTGCGGATGGTGTCCACTTTTTGTTAAGGCGTCCAAAATAAAGCGTCCCAGTCCATTTCAGGTTGAGAGTAATAAAACAAGCCGAGATGTAAAAGGCTTATTTTTAGGTGTTAGGTTTGTGTTGCGTCAAGTCATGGTTATAAGTTAGTTAGGCTGCAGCTCGAGGACAAGCTGCATGTCCAGGTGGGGTGTAGTGTTAGAGTACGTAATGGGCCTGGGCTGGCGGTATAGCCCATTAGTCTTAGGGTTAATTAGAGATAAGGGTCGCTTGTTTGGGAGTCAAGTAAACCTCTCTATATAAAGAGAGGAGATGTATCAATCTAATCAAGCAAGAATTAAGAAGGAAATCTCTTCCATCTTGCCCGGCCGTGGGCAAAAGGCCCCCGGCCGGCCCTCTCACGCCCTCCTTCTAGCCGCGCCATAACAACCTACATCAGTTGGTCGCCCACGAGGTCGACCACGAAATGCAGCTCAAAACATCATCTCACTGCGACCGGATGAAACTTCGACACCCGCACCTGCACTCACAAGGCAAACACAAAGAAGTTAATATCGCGCCGCGACACAATCAAGCATGGTGTTTGCTGTCCGCTAGAGCAATGCGTAGAGAGTTTCAGTTTCAGAATTTTAGGCCACTAATCGTCATCGTTCCGCACGCCTAGCTTGAGCATGTCTGGTTTCCAACGCGGTAGGTAAAAGTAACTAAGAGATCCCAGCTTTCGCAGCAACTATTTACTGAACTGAAGATAGAACAATCTATTTTCAGAGCCCTAATAAAGTAACCACAACAGGTTCTGATCTGAAGGTATAGATGGTCTAATTTCTTTGGTTATTAATGATCCAACTTACTGAACTAAAGTTACACAATAGTTAAGCCATTTTTCAGGGCACTTCCTTATTTTTGTAAATGTCTTATTATTATCTGGTCCTTGATAAAAAAAACAAAGTTCTCCTTCATTCAAAACAGAATTTACCGAGGACCAAGGACATTCATAACCTGATTTGAAATATAACATCAGGATCGTTTCTTTCAGACCAAGGACAAACTGTGCAGGGGAAAGTCTGTGCAAATTATAAGTTGTCAAGCAGATAAAAATAGAAGGTGTACTCAAGTGCAGTGGAGATTCAGAGTCGCACCTGAGGTTGCCTGCACAATGAAAGAAGTATAGTGGATCATCAACTTCTGAAGATGAGCTAATGCATCCTCGACTGCCTCTCTGGATGTGGTCTACAAGAAAGATATCAGCAGCATTAGTTAAAATCCTGTTTAGAAAAGCAAAACCATGTTCAGATGCAGTGTTAAGAAAAAGGAAGATAACAATCTGTGCAGCACAATGTGAATTACATTACCTCGCCCCTCCGAAAGAGAGGGATAATGTCATTGTCATCTTCCACCTCCGATTCAAAATCTACAGAAACCAAGCCCTGTAAGCACACTGACTGACGGAGGTTCCGTTTCAGCATCTCTTACCTTGAACAACTCAAAAATATACAAACCGAGTCCAGGTCCAGGTCCAGGTTAAGGTTCAGGTTCAGATTCAGAGCACGACGGCTCAGAGGTCTACATCAGCTGGTTGCCCACAAGGACAGGGTTGACGACGAACCAAATGCAGCTCAAGGCGTCTCTCTGCGATCGGACGAAACTCGGATCCCCGCATCTGCATTCCACAAGGCAAACACAAAGAAAGAACATTGGTTAGACATCCGCAACACAATCGAGCATAATGTGCTTGCTGTACGTTCTTGCTGTCAGCTACAGCAATGGATAGAGCATAGTGTCTCCCGATCTTAGCTTGAGGTTCTGGTTTTGCAATGCACTAGGTACAGGTAACTAAGATGAGAAATTGTATGTTTACTGAACTAAAGTCATGACTGAATGATCAAAATTCAGAGCAATTGTTTTCAGAGCCCCAGGGAAGTAACTGCAATAGGTTCTGAGTTGAAGGTGTAAATTATCTAGTTTCGTTGGGTAAGAATGGTCCAGCTTACTGAACTGAAGTGGCACAAAAGTGAAGCGAGTTTTCTGAGCATTTTTTTATTTTTTTAATATCTTTTTTTTTTCGATAAAGGGCGTCTTTATTAACTCAAAACGTAGCATCAAGAAGATACAAATCATGATGAGTAACACCCGGCCTCTGCATAGCTAGGATGCACACAGCCAAACACAAATAGTCTGAAAGAAAATAAAAAGATGACATATCGGCACTAGTAGAGTCAAATAAGACCGTCACTATGCCTATGTTGAAGGATGTGATGGGCCGGTACGGAGGTTATGCTGCCACCCATGTTGGGAAAAAACCTCCATGGCCACTCGCTTCAATTGTGTACACACCGCCTTGAACAACAGTTGGAACTCCGTACGGTGAAGCATAGACCACGTACGAAGAGATTGCGTACGACGAAAAATAACCTGCAAAGGAGAAGAGTGTTTGTCATTAAAAATCAGATCATTTCTACATAGCCAAAGCGACCATAATAAGGCATACGCTCCCACCCTTATTAGCGTTTTGAATCTATAAGGAATACCATCCAGCCAGTGACCAAAAATATTGGCAACACCTATGGGCGGACAAAGATTAGACGCTATTTGGATGATTGACCATGTAGAACGTGCAAACTTGCACTGGAAAAAGAGGTGTCTGATTGTCTCGTCATGAGTACTGCTTCCATGCCAGTTGCGACGAGCGAGGTTATCTTTGGTTAGCACCACTCCCTTTCGAAGGTACCACATGAAGATTTTAACTTTCAGTGGAATCTTCGATCTCCAGATTTTCTTGTTATTATCCACTGGGACCTCTGAATGCGTGAGCGCACGGTACATCGAGTCGACTGTGAAGGACCCAGATGCAGTGAGGATCGAAGGTATCTTTCAATTGGATATTTGGATGATTTTCTTGTTCTTTCAATTGGTTGCCAATGGGCGACATAGGAAGAAGTGTATCTTCTCTCTTCAACAAGATGAGGGGCGGATCGAAGGTCAGGCAGAGCTCAAAAATTATATCACTAAATACTACATGTCTCTTTTCGGGCCGCCAGATGAAGGGAATTTTACCCTTGATGAGACCCGAACAGATGATATTCCACAAGTCTCGGCAGAACAAAACAATATCCTTACGGCTCCATTCTCTGAGGAGGAGGTGAAAGATGTGGTGTTCCAAATGGAACATAACAAAGCTCCAGGCCCTGATGGCTTCCCCGCAGAATTCTATCAGAATTTTTGGAAAGTCATCAAGACTGACCTTTTGGAGTTGTTCAATTGTCTTCTTGCCGGCCGACTTGAGATTTTTAGGCTTAATTTTGGTGAGATTGTGTTGTTGCCAAAAATTAAGGAGGCTGAGAGGATTCAGCAATATCGACCCATATGTCTCCTTAATGTCAGCTTCAAGATTTTCACCAAAGTGGACACTAATCGGCTCAACACGGTTGCAGACCATGTCGTCCGACCATCTCAAACTGCTTTCATGCAAGGAAGAAATATACTCGATGGAGTAGTGATCCTACATCAGACCATTCATGAGATGCACCGGAAAAACATGAGTGGAGTAGTTCTCAAGATTGATTTTGAAAAGGCCTATGATAAGGTCAAATGGTGCTTCCTTCAACAGGCCCTAAGAATGAAAGGATTCTTTGATAAATGGCGCGAGTGGATCCAAAATTTCGTTACTGGAGGTAGTGTGGCCGTCAAAGTAAATGATGACGTAGGCCATTACTTCCAAACGAAAAAAGGACTACGCCAGGGCGACTCCATATCTCCAATGTTATTTAACATTGTTGCTGATATGTTGGCGGTTCTGATTGAGCGCGCTAAGCAGGACGGTCAGATTGCAGGAGTAGTGCCACACCTAGTGGATGGTGGCCTATCCATTTTGCAATATGCCGATGATACAATTCTTTTTATGGAACATGACCTAGACAAGGCTCGAAACCTGAAATTCTTGCTTTCGGCATTTGAGCCAATGTCGGGCCTTAAAATCAACTTCCATAAAAGTGAATTGTTCTGCTTTGGAGAAGCCATTGAGGCGGCAGCTGATTATGCTGACCTGTTTGGTTGTGCACAAGGCCAATTCCTAATTAAATATTTGGGAATTCCAATTCACTACCATCGTCTCACTAATGCGGAGTGGAAATATGTAGAGGAGCGTTTAGAGAAATGATTGAGCAGTTGGAAAGGCAAGTTGCACTCTGTTGGAGGACGACTGGTCTTGATCAACTCTGTTCTCACAAACATGATTCTCTATATGCTTTCTTTTTTCAACTCCCAAGAGGGGTCTTGCAAAGACTGGATTATTTCAGATCCAGATTCTTTTGGCAAGGAGACAATGAAAATAAAAATATAGATTGGCAAAATGGAGCGTGGTTTGTAGGCCTAAAGACCAAGGTGACCTTGGCATTCATGACCTGCAAGTCAAGAATGATGCCTTAATTAATATCTTATTATTGTCTTGTCCTTGATGAAAAACAAAGTTCCCCTTATATAATTCAAAACAGAATTGACCGACTCCCAGATTTACATGGATGCAATGCAAGCACAATGCAATGAAATGGTTTGGGGAAACAAGAAAAAGGTAGTAGTAATCAGCCCTGGTGATTAGTAAAGATGTCCATCATCTATCTTTGCTCTAAATCTACATGATTTAGGGATTCTCAAATGGAACAGAAGCAAAATGTAGTGAAAACTTACATATTGTCCATATGATCCTGGAACAACCTGATTTGAAATATATCATCAGGAATTGTTCTTTCACACCAAGGAAAGATTATGCAGGGGAATGTTTGTGGAAATTATAAGTTGTCAAGCAGATCAAGATAGAGGGTGCAGTCAAGCGCAGTGGAGATTCAGAGTCATATCAGCAATGTGACGGCACAAGCAAAAGAGACCCGTTTTCATCATACCCTGTTGTGTTTGTGTCAAATATTTTGTACTAGTTGGGTTACGCTTGGACTTGGTGTTGTAGTGTGGGTAGGATACTTGTAGTGTCGTAGTCGTACACGTTGTATCCTTGGCCTCTTATATATGAGGAGGCACCCCACGTTGTAACCTATAACGACTAGATAGCGACAGGCTCGCAAGGGGGTGCCGGCGGTTTGTGCCGGCTCCCGGGTGGCCGGTGTTGCGGTATCTCGGGAAGGAGCGCCCGTAGCCATTGCCCCGGGAAGTAGGCGAGTTCACCAAACCTCATTAACAAATCTCGGTGTCGTCATTGTCTGTGATTGCTTGTTCTGTGATGGATCGACTATGTACCTCGATTTAATTCTAACAAGTGGTATCATGATCTAGGTTACGAGGCGATTTGTTTGGTTGATCTAGAGGAGACGAAGATGCCGCGGAAGGATCAGGCGTCGACGATGGAGTCGGCGAGATCGAAACTTGACGCCTGCAGCAGTACCGTGTGAGGCTATGCAGTTGGGCTAAGGTACGGTTCAGCACGTGGCTGGAGGCGGGCCAGCGGTGCCCAACGCGGACACGCGTATGTGCTGTTGCTGGACGAGGCAGAGGCGTATTAGACGCTGTTTGTGCAGGTTTCAGCGGTTATCTCGGTGCAGCAGTGAACCGGATTTGTTTTGAAAAAAAAGTCGGGACCGAGTTCCTGGAGGCAACGGCCTCGTGCCAAAAGCGGAGAGCTACAGCTGGAAATAAAAGCCCCAGCAGGCGTACGGCCAAGGCAGACAAAGAGATCAGATCGGTAGAATAGAAAATTCCATCAGGAGATACACGCATCCATCAAGAGCAAGGGCTGGGGCAAAGCAATTAGCCTAGCAATCAAGAGTTGAGCCAAGATCAAAGCTGCTACACGTGAAGACCGGAAGGGATTTTTTGGTTGGAATTGCTACTAGTGCACGGAAGACAACGTGGTTCTCTTTGTGTACTCCGGCATCGCGTGTAAAGCTCGGATAATTTTTTGCAAGGTCAGCTGTACAAAAAACTATGGCGCCATCGGGTACCAGGTTTGAGGTGGAGAAGTTCAACGGAACTGGAAGCTTTGGGTTATGGCAGACAAGGGTGAAAGATTTGTTGGCACAACAGGGATGCTTGAAGGCGTTGTTGTAGGAAGCCAAGCCAGCTAAGATGGAGGCGGATGACTGGGAGGAGTTACAGTTGAAAGCAGCCGCGACTATACGGTTGTCTCTGTCGGACCAGGTTATTTATCATGTGATGGATGAGAATTCGCCGAAGAAGATCTAGGAGAAGCTGGAAAGTCAGTTTATGCCCAAGACTGCGACGACCAAGGTGTATCTGAAGCAAAAGTTGTATGGGATGAGGATGCAGGAGGGGTCAGATCTTGTGGAGTATATGAACGCCTTTAATCAAGTCGTGACGGATCTAGCACGCTTGGGTGCGACGGCTGACGGCGAGGATAGGGCAATTCTGCTTCTTTGTTCGTTGCCATCATCCTATGACCATTTGATCACTACTTTGACGCACGGCAAGGAGACCGTCAAGAATGAGGATATTACTGCGGCATTGCTATCTTATGATATGAGAAAGAAGAACGCGCTGGAAGTCTCTCATGGTGAAGGTTTGCTAGTCAAGGGTGAGCAGTGGCGGAAGGGATATGAGGCTGGGAAGAACAAGAAAAAAAAAGAATATACAGTGTCACAAGTGTAAGCAGTGGGGACATATGAGAAAGGACTGTCCAGAACTCAATGGTGGGGCAAGTGCTAATAAGGCAACTCATGGTGATGACTCAGACAGCAGTAGTGATGTCCTCATAGTATCATACAGGCGGTCAACCGAAGGTGAAGCATGGATGTTGGATTCAGCTTGCTCTTTTCATGCGACACCCAACACGGAGTGGTTCTCTTCGTACAAGTCTGGTGAGCTTGGTTTAGCCTATGTGGGTGATGACATAGGTTATCGTGTTGCTGGAGTAGGTGACATCAAAATCAAGATGTTTGACGGAGTTGAGCGGATGCTTCGGGGAGTCAGGAATGTGCCGGGGCTAAGTTGGAATCTAATTTCGCTTGGTGTTCTTCATGATGGTGGTATGGTATTCCGTTGTGATCGGGACAAGAAGACCATGAGAATCATGGAAGATGAGGTGACCGTGATGATTGGAGGGAGGACGGCTTCGCATCTTTACAAGTTGCAAGGGAGCACTATTGCAGGTGGAGTCACGGAGACTGGAGTTGCAGGAGTAGCAGCGGGGTCTCACGGCGGCGGCGGGTCTGGGGCAGACTCGTCGAGTAGCTCTCGGTAAGCTACGAAGAAGACAACACAAGTCCGGAGTACATGGAAGTTTGACGCATGGACAAATTCAAGGTGGTGGAGAATATTCGTCAAGGTGGAGTTTGTTGTGTTTGTGTCGAATATTTTGTACTAGTTAGGTTACGCTTGGACTTGGTGTTGTAGTGTGGGTAGGATACTTGTAGTGTCGGAGTCGGACATGTTGTACCCTTGGCCTCTTATATATGAGGAGGCACCCCGCGTTGTAACCTATGACGATTAGATAGCAACAGGCTCGCAAGGGGGTGCCCGCGGCTTGTGCCGGCTCCCGGGTGGCCGGTGTTGCGGTATCTCGGGGAGGAGCGCTCGTAGCCATTGCCCCGGAAAGTAGGCGAGTTCGCCGAACCTCGTTAACAAATCTCGATGTTGTCATTGTCTGTGATTGTTTGTTCCTCTATGGATCTGACTATTTACCTCGATTTAATTCTAACATACCCGAGAGAGAGAGATTGCCTGTACTGTAATGGAACTCCAGGCATCTCTCCGCGGCCAGACAAAACTTTGACGCCAACATCTGCACCGATTTCTCAAGTCAAACACAATGCAATTGTAACTTGATTAGGCATTCAGGACACAATCAAGCATAGTGCTTACTATTCATTATTCTTGCTGTCAGCTAGAGCAAGTGGGCAGAGAGTTTCAGATTTTAGCTAACTAATCATCACCATTATTCTGTGAGACTAGCCTAGCTTGAGCTTCAGGTTTTGTAGTGCAGTAGGTAAAGGTAACCGAGATGAGAGATCCCAGTTTCAGAGCCATTATTTACTACTGAAGGTATGACTGAATGATTCAGTTTTAGAGGAATTATTTTCAGAACCCCAAGAAAGTAACCACGGCAAGTTCTAGTCTATCGAACTACGGATGATCTAGTAATTTACCATACTCTTGTTAGTCTCTTAGTATTGTCTGATCATCGATAAAAACAAAAGTTCCCCTTCAAATCCATTGGAAACAGATTTACCAACACCAAGATTTCTATGAATACAAGTGCAGAAACCTTACACCCTTGTACACTCCTTGAAAAATTTGAAGTCATCAACTGCAGAAAACAAGAAAAGATAGTAATCAGCCTTGGTGATTGCTGAAGATCTTTCTCCGTCATTCTAGCTTTGTTCTACATCTAGATATAGACAACATCGTGACTGCATATTATCCATATGATACAGACAACAACCTGATTCGAAATATGACATCAGGATTTATTTATCTGACATTTTTAGGCCGAGTTAAACAAAAAGGAAGATTTTGCCAGTAGTAATAAAGCACTGCTTTCTACACCAAACTCCAGAGTCCAGCACATGGCTGGAACAAGTATATTCTAAAACATGGCATACGCAAATGTAAGCATAAATTTCTCACAGAAGTGACAAGTATTGATCGTTGCTACATCAACTTTCTTATACAGGAACAGTCAATGAATACACTGATATTATGTTTAGTTACTTATTTAATGGATGTTTAGTTTGACTATGCAACTAGATATACACTGATATTTAAGTATGTTGTTTTTAGGGCACTATGGCATGTTGTTCTTGCAGGCAAAGCAATTCACATCGCACACGGGTCCATATGATGGAATCATGTGCAATGATTCTCAGTACGGCACATAGTTTATTTAATTCAATTGCGTGTCTGATAGAGCACACAATTCTTACCACACAATGATATGAGAATTCTTCAGTTGCCTTTAGACAATCATGTGCGGAACTTTGCACACGGTGTGTACATATCGCAACATGCGGAATTCTCCAAAACATCACACACAGTTGTTCATTTATTCAAATCGTTTGCCAATCAATGCACATGTTTCTAGCGCGTCTTCCTGCCGAACTGTGTGCCATGTATCATACACGGTTTGCATCTCAAAATCTTGTCAAAAGGATTGGCTATCACACACGTTTTGTTTTCTGGCTCACAATTTTTTTTCTAATGTCTGTGATACCTACATCGCACACAATTTGGCCCAAGGGTCTGCGATAAGTGTATCTTCATAGAATCATTCTGCACCAGTGACATGCTTCTCAAGATTAGAGATTGATCATGATTTTGACAAATTAAATATAGATATTGTGTCAAAAAATTACAGCATCCATTTGCAAATAGAAAATAAAAAAAATACATCATCAAATTCATATTTGAAAGGGTTTCCAAAAGTATAATTTGAAGTCATAAGATTTATATGTCATTACGAGCCTCTTCTTCTTCGCATTGCCACACTTTGCGTGTTGTTTGAAAATGTCACACCTCTCTAGGAAACTGGAAGTTAAACTCTAGTTTTATTCCAAAGTACATTATCAAGTTGCTCGTGTGAAATTTGAATTATAAAATTCACTGAGAAAAGGTCAAGATTGTAGAGATTTCATCGGGGGTCATGCGTACATATACACATGGGCTAAAAGCTGAAGGGTGTGATGGACTTGGGCCATGCGTCAACCCAACGGGTGGTAGCAGCCAGCCTGACCTGAATCCACAGAATCCCTCCATCGAGAGAGAGCAATGGGCAGCGAACCGCCGCCGCCATCGGCTGCGCCAGCAGCGAGGCCTCCGTCCACCCCCGCTACCGCCGCCAAGGGAACCACCACCAGAGCGAAAAGGTCAAACACCACCATCTCTGCCGCCGATGGCACCACCACCACCCCCGCAACAGCAACAACAACCGCCACCGCCACCACCATATCCTCCCTCGGCCAAGACCTATTCCTCGAGATCTTCCTCCGCCTGCCGAACCTGCCGGACGTCGTCCGTGCCGCGCTCACCTGCCGCTCCTGGCTCGGCGCCGTCCGCTGCTCCCCGTCCTTCCGCCGCCTCTTCCGCGCCCTTCACCCAGCGCCGCCCATCGGGCTTTTCCTCGACATCAATGGCGCCGCCACCCCCTCCTTCGCCCCCCTGCGCCGCTCAGATCCCGATGTCACCGCTGCCCTCCACCGTGGCGACTTCTTCCTCACTTCCCTCCCTGTGAATGACGACGCGTATACCAGCTGGGGTGTCACGGACTGCCGCGACGGTTACGTCCTCCTATGGAACAAGATGGTTAAGCCGCCCGTCGTCGCTGCCGTGAACCCCATGACCTGGGCCGTGGACATCATCCCGGTGCCCTGCGATGTGTGGGCTGGGAGGAGCGGGAGACGCCGCAACTTCGCCTTCCTTGGTTTCCATCTGCTGTCTACCGATGAGAAGCCCTCGTCCTTCCGCGTGGTCTGCGTCTGCGCTGACAAGCAAAGGGTTCGTGTCGCCGTCTTCTCGCCGGAGACGAGGGATTGGGTCGTCCACCCGTGGGTGTACATCGGCGGTGACAACAGCCTAAAGTCCAGCACTGGCGCGCTGGTGGGTGGTTGCGTTTACTGGCCTTTTCATGGCAAAGGGCGGATGATTAGGGTCAACGCAACCACCATGGATTTCTCCATTGTGGATCTACCCTTGCAAATGAAGGTGGACGGATCCAATTTCAGGGCTGGGGAGACCAAGGACGGTCTGCTATGCATTGTCTATGCATCTGACGATTTCCTCCTTCATGTTTGGACCCATAGTGTGAATGCTGATGGAATTGAGATTTGGGTGCTGCAGAACATAATCTCTTTGAGTGTAAAAATTGACAGGATCATTGGGAAGCGTGCTCTGGGCTTGCAAGCCCGCCTCACGGTTGTGCAAGTTAGGTGTGGAAAGGTGTACTTGTCCATGACATGCATGACACCTGTCGGCACACTGCACTGCCGGTTCTTCTCCCTTTCACTAGAGACGACGGACCTTGAGTTACTGGTCGAGGGATGCTTTGATGATCTTCCCTGTCCGTATATTATGGCCTGGCCGTCTTGTTTGGTTGGTGATGATGGGAGCACTGGACATGAAGTTGAAGGTTCTCATTGAAGTCTGCGGTTGTTTGCCATTGGAAACTGGAAAATCATTCCCTGGTATCTTAAGTAATGATTATTCCCACAGAAACCTTTAGATGTTTTTTTTTGAAACGTAACCTTTAGATGCCTTACAACTATTGGTACAATTCTGGGCCAATGAAGTTCAATGCAAGATTGGATTTTCATCTGCTACAAACTTTCTATAAATCACTGATATGCTGCATTTGCTGCTAAGCCCCATTGAGTAATTTATTTCTACAAATTTGTGTTCGTGTTCGTCATTTATTTATAGAAAATGATTGTTGTTAAAAATAATAAGAAGTTTTTGATTTTTTTGGAATTTACTGTTCATCCCAGTGCATCTGCCAGTGGGAGCGCAAAATCCATGTCCCGCAGCTGGTCCCTTGCTTGACTAGGTATCGGAGAGTTTTGAAAGTGGTTATTGTTTGTTGCATTATTTCTGCCTCTACTGTTTTTCAGCACAACTATTTTTGCCTATAATATCAATTTATGTTCACTTCTTCAAAATGTCACATGTCGACTATGTTCAATTTCTTTGGAGTAAAAGATCACCTTACTGCAAGAAAGTTGTTGCATGTTTTAGTTAATTTTTTTAGAAGAGTAGAATTGCGCAAGTTACATCCTGAAGCATTGCACCAAAGGGTAGAATTTACAGAAGATTAACACGCTGCTCTGTGACTCAACAGCAGTAGGGTGGGTTTGCGATTTTTTGGCAAAGGGGAGGGGAATGGACGGGCAGGCGAGCGTGTACCTGCAAAGTCGTGGTCGTGCTTGGCATGGAATGCATTTCTGTTCATTGTTCATGTGAAGATGGGAATCAAATGCACTTGAACGTTTTGTAGAAAGAGTGTATTATTGCGTAGATTGTCCCAAGTAGTGAGTGGTCAATGATCAGAATAGTGAGTGCCATGAACTGTGCAACTAATCATTAATGTCATTTTTTTATAGAAAGACTGTAAGGAAACCCCTTACAGTATAATTGGTGCAACAACCCCAAATTATGAGTACCATGCTTTGAAATAATTGGTGCAACAACCCCAAATTATGAGTACCATGCTTTGAACCTGGGTGGGTGGAAAGGCATCAGCCCCTTCCCACCACTAGGCTATGCCTTAGTCTGCATTAATGTCATTTTTTATTATTTAGCCGCGTTCAGCCTTTCAATATGCTCTATATAGATTTGTGGCATTTTGTAGTGATTAAGGAGAGTTGTGATTTCACTAACAGAGATGTGAATTTGAGGGAAATTCCAGCACCGATGAATCTGTGGTGGGTGAGCATGTTACCAGCTGTAAAAATGTAGGAATAGTTTTGGTTTCCTTGTTCTGCCAAAATACAGAAAATTTAATACGCGATCCGAGCCAAATTAATTGAGGCATCTCTAGTACAACTTTGGAGGGAGTACCGCAAATATTCTCATAGATTACTACAGGATGGGGTGATAGATAGAGCACGGGTCGCTACAGCAGAAAGAAGCTGTGCCTGCAAAAGGGTCTCCTGCAACTTCAGGAATGAGCTGTGCCTGTAAATTCTCATTCCAATGCGTGCATGCAGTCTGCAGCTGGCTTCGAAAAGACTGACTCTGTGCGGCCAGCTAACTGAGCTGGAAACATTTTCGGAATGTGAATGCCAATCACACTATGGTGTGTTGCTCACTGGCACTTGCCAGTGAAGCACTCGGACAAATGACCAACAGTAGTAAGTGTTAAGATTAACACTACTCCCTCCGTCCTAGTTCGCAAGGCAAAGTTTTCAAATATCTTGGCCCAAGGTGAATTTCCATTGGCTTTGATTTTCCACGTAAAAAACCGCCCGATCGCTGCATGCAGTGCCAATCTCGCGCTCCTTCCTCTGCCCCGCGCGCTGTTTCCGCCTCGCACGCTCCTTCCTCCTTCGGCGCGATATTTTCCCCTTAAATTTTGCTATCGCGCCCAGATTTCTTTCCTAAACCAGAGATTTGATTCCGCGCGCAAGGATTTCGTTCCAAACTCAAACGAAAGCAGCGCCCAGATTTCTTTATATAGCCATGGACTTACGGAGACGAACAGCCCAGTCTAGCGCCAATCTCATCTCCTCTCCTCCTCGATTTCATGGCGTCGGACGGGGGAGACGAGGGACATCGTCGTCCGCCGCCTCTTGGCCTCCGAGGCCTGACTCGCGATGCCTTCCTTCCTCGTTCCGGCGATGGCGGCGGCCTTCCTCCACTTCGTACTCGTCATGGCGGCGGCCTTCCTCCACTCGGTCTTGCAGGTCGAGGACCACTGCCGTCGTTCTCCATTGGGACGGCTGCCTCTACACCGGTGTCCAGCCCCAGCGTCGGAGGGAGACGCCGCGTCGGTCTGTCGCGCCCACCTCGACCTCCTTCTCCAAATCAGGCAGGCTCGTCGAACTGGGCCACCTCGCCGGGCGGGAGCGGCAGTGCAAGCGCCGCCGGAAGGACGTCCTCCTACGTCGGCTTGAACATCATGAACGGCTCCATCTGCGTCGGACCAAATTCGTCTGTATTCTGCACGAGAGGTACGTAGTCCTTCTTGCCTGATCAGGATATGCTGTCACGTTTGCTGTTGTTTTAGTTCTTTCTATGTTGTTTCGTTCTGAACTATCTTTCAGTTTGGGGAGTCAGGTTCTGTGAGCCGTGTAATGTACGTACGTAGATCTTAGCTCTCCATCGATTGTGTGAAGTGAAGAATAAAAGGCCTTGGTCAGCCACAGCATGAGAGACGCTATGTTTTGTTAGGAATAATTTGTTCTGTGACTGTGATATCCTTGCATACTCAAGTGTACAAATAATTTGTTCTATGTAGACCGTACCAGTGAGTTTGCTGCATCTACTAACGGCAGAGAAGGCGGCTGGCGTGGCGCTGGATATAATCCAAATTTTGAGAACGCTGACGAGTATCCTCCACGCCCGGAACATGTAGAAGCACCTTCTGCAAAAGAGATTGATTTGAGTAGGTTTTTCATCTCCAACTCAACCATGATTTGTTTTCAGTTTTGTTTAGTAGCAGCATATTTGGTTTGTGCTTATGATTTGTTTTCATGTGTGTAGATGCTTTGGCTAACAAGAATAACAGAGAACAGTACACTGTCGAAGACAAGCGTAATATTTACGCTATGCTGCTTGCTCGAAATGGAGAGCGTGGAAGGTTAAAGAAGGGGGTTTTGGATTCTGTTGTACGTGATGGAAATTGTTCTCGGAGGTGCGTGAGTAGGATTTGGAAAGAAACGAAGTCAGGAGGTGTCATTAACTCTATCAAGAACAATTTGAAGTTAAAAACGGGAAGGAAGAAAATGAGTTTGGATATTGAGGCATTAGAAGCCATTCCACCTGGTGAGAGGACCACAATTCGACAAGTTGCTGCTGGACTTAACATGTCCAAAAGCACAGTTCACCGTAGGTATGAAAAAAAAGCATTAGTTCTTACATTTCGATGATGACCGAAATCATGATCAACTTTTCTTGTTTCTGTCTAGGTTGAAGGAGAAGGTAATGAGACGAGTTTCAAAAGAACTGAAACCTTCATTAACTGAAGCCAACAAGAAGGCACGTGTGGCGTATTGCCTTGAGAATTTGGAGCCAAGTTCATTGGAGGACAATCCCACTTTTAAAGCTAGTTTTAACAAGGTTCATTTGGATGAGAAGATCTTCTACCGTACAAGGAAGACACAGAAAATGTACTTGAGTCATAGAGAGGAAGCACCAAAAAGAGAATGCAAACATAAAAACCACATCCAGCAGATCATGTTCTTGTCGGCTATGGCAAGGCCAAGGTATGATTCTCAAGGAAATTGTGTGTTTGATGGAAAAATAGGTGTGTGGGCATTTGTTGATTGGGTGCCAGCTCAAAAGAAGAGTGCTAACAGGTAAACTACCATGATGTTCTTTTAAGCATGATCTACATCAAGTGTGAAATTCGTTTGCTAAAGTAACATCTTTTTTTCTTTCAATGTAGAGGGAGAGGAGAATGGGAGCTCAAGCCTTCATCTTCGGTGGACAGGAACAAAAGTAGGGAGTACATTGTGCAGTATGTACTGCCTGCTATAAAGGAAAAGTGGCTTGAGAGTGATAGATGGAACACCGTGTACATTCAGCAAGACAATGCAAGAACTCATGTTTTAGCAAATGATCCCATTTTTGCAATGGAAGCGGCAAAGGGAGGTTGGGATATCAGAATTGTAAATCAACCACCAAATTCACCTGACTGTAACATACTTGATCTTGGGTGGTTTGCCTCCATTCAATCTATGTTCCATAGGAAAATGCCCAAAACCCTTCCAGAGATTGTTCAGAAGGTAGCACTCCATTTTAGCTATGCAACTTCTTAATATTTGTGCACAGCGACCTAACTTCATGTTTTTTCAATTGTTCCACATGTTAATGAAAGCCTTGCTCAGTACCCACATCGTAAGCTTACTAGAATCTGGTTAAGCCATCAAGCTTGTATGAGGGAAATTATTAAGCACAAGGGGTCGATGCACTATGATACACCTCACATGAAGAAAAAAACATTAGAGGCTAGGTCTACTGTCGGTCCGTCTGACGGTTGATAAAGATTATGTTGACGCTGCCATTGAATATTTGAACTCACCTTAGGAGGAATGAGTGTTTTAGTTTATCACTGGAACAGTTGCACTTTGTTGTTTAATCGCAGCAACAAAACTCATGTGATCACAAGAATTGGTCGTGCTCACTATACAATGCCCGCCCATGACTGCACATTCTCAAAGCATGGTGTACAAATGTTGTGGTCATTTTAGATGAGTACGTGAGACAAGTATACTAGGAAAAGGCCTACTAGTGGCGCACCAGTTTTGCCTAGTAATGGCGCACTACTGGTGCGCCACTAGCACCACGCCACTAGTATTTTTTACTAATGGCGCACCACTGGTGCGCCATTAGTATCTGGTATACTAATGGCGCACCAGGCAGTGCGCCATTAGTATAGGCCACGGTGCGCCATTAGTATGCCTCCCAGGGGGCCATATTTACCCATGTGCCTAGCCATACTAATGGCGCACCGCGGGGTGATGCGCCATTAGTATCCTTTGGCATACTAATGGCACACTGCGGGGTGATGCGCCATTAGTATCCTTTGGCATACTAATGGCGCACTGCGGTGTGATGCGCCATTAGTATCCTTTGGCATACTAATGGCGCACGTTGGGGTGATGCGCCATTAGTATGTATATTAGGGATTATTATTTTTTTCTTTTCTGATTTTTGCACAGATTACAAAATATATTATTGGACAGAATATAAGCAGCACCACACGGCAACAGCAGATTCATCGAATACAATAGAAGATTAGTCTCCGAATCCAAAAGACCGAACAAAGTTAGAACATTACAAGTCTCGAGACCGCGAGTAGCGAGTTTGTCTTCACATTACAAGTCAATATCGATCATCTAAACTACCATCACATAGAAGAGAGCTGCGGTCATCACGATGAGCATCATCGCGATGAAACTGGTCTTCATCCGGTTCCTCCAACGCTCCCTCCTCTCTCCCGCTAGATAGCGCGCGTATCTAGATTCCGCCTCCGCCCTAGTGGTGTACCCTTTGTAACTGTTACCGCTGAAACGGTGAACCTGTCTCCGACACTCCTCCCAGTCGTCGTAGACTCCGGGAACCTTACCCTTGTACACGACATACGACGGCATCTCTATGCACTAGCCAAACAACAGACAATACATAAGCAATATATAAGTATGCAACAAAAGGATCGGAAGAGAAAAGCAAGACATTAATAGCACGATTCATGGTCCTACTAATAAATAGCATCGATTACATCTAAGTTGAACGACTGTCCAAACCAAAGAGACATACAAGTTCATTAAAGTTTAATTACAACATGAGCTAATCAATGTTTCAGAACTACACATAGCATCACTACTTTCGACTCGACTCATGGGACCGGAGCGTGGATGAAGCCGCCGTCTGTCGTGATGGTCATGAAGTCGCGGGCGTTGTCAGCCTGCATTTGTAGCGTTGTGTCTATCTCACTGTTGGACGGTTGAAATTTGAGGTAGAACTGCCCCGAGGTACGAAGGACATCTTGATGGATGATTTCTGCAAACTCCGACTGGATGCGAAAGAATTCTTGTCGGATGTCCGCGTCCTGGATTGCCGCCAAGCTTGCGGCCCAATCTTTGAGATTATTTGGTAGCAGAAGGTGATTATGGTCCCGTACGATCGCCCGCATGTGATGGAGGGCGTAGTAGGCATCCTTCTGACCGCCAGGCGGCTGCTTGACGCAGGGGAACGTCGTATTGTGGGTGAACACGTGCCTGCCGTACCTACGAGATGGCCTCTTAAAGGTGCCTCCAGATGCGGCGTAGCCGGGGAGAGCATCATCAAGAACTTTCTTGATATTTGTGTAGTCTATCTTGGAGTCACGGTCCGGGTCGAAATACGTGGCCATGGAATATTTCGGGCTTAAGAGGATGAGTGTGCAATGTGTGTCACTGCACAGAACACAGAATGTTAGAAAAAAAGAACGATCGAAATCTAAGAAATCATATGTTACAGGGTGGTTAGGAGATGACTTACTCGGGAAAGTAAGGCACGAGGAAGTTATCCTTATCTGGGTTTGCCAGAATGACGCCTTCGAGGTGTGAACTCGTGACTTGCCGGTCCCCAGCGCTTCCCAAGATCTTGGCACGCATGTAGAAGGGGTCGACTATCACAATGTCCGGGGTCTTGTCTCTAATGATCCGCATCTCCATACTCAGCGAAAACAGCCGAACGAAGGTGTAGTGCAGCGGATGAAGGTTAAGTATAGCAAAGATGTCATCAAACCGCATGACGATCGTACCCCCAACGACGCTATCCACAAAGCCCTTGCCCTCTGGCACCTTGGCCACGAAAACCGGGTATGCCACATCATTCTCTCTGAGACGCCGCTTCTCCAAAGAAAGAACACTGTCATGGAGACTCCGCATAGCACCGGTTGCTGCATTGAGCATATTTGTCGGTAGCATCGGCCTACCCGCCACATGCACCCTCCTCGAGATATCCTTAGGTGAAGGTGGCCCGTCCTGAGCACGGATCGTACTCAGTGCCAGCTGGCTCACACTGGCGCCCTTGTTAGTCTTTCGTTTCCATCCCTTCTTCCTGATCTGCTGTAATGGGATCGAGTTCTGCTCGCAGACCGCCTTCTTGAGCGTGTTGGGGCTGATAATATTTGGCACCTCAGCTATCTGAGGCTCGGTGAAGGCGGCAGCTGGAGGTGTCTCCTGAGAACTGAACGCCAGACGATGCCTGTTGCAATTGGGTTTCTCCGCCGTACCAGCTAGATCGCGGTAGTCTTTTCCAGGGTTGGGTTCTTGAGAAGGAGGCCCGCAGAACTCGTCACCGTACCCATGTTCGGCAAAGTACTTATCGACGTTGGAAAATGTACGGCCGTCGTTGTCGTCGTCGTCCGGATCCTGTGCCATAGGGATGTCCGGTAGCGTTGCGGCGTTCTTGCCATGGCTTGGCGCTGGCACGACTGGCGGTCTTGTCTGTGGGGTGGTGTCCCCCGCCCCCAAACGAATCTGGCTCTTCGGCCAAAGCAGGGGCCAGCTTACACAGGCGCTGAGGGTCATCACATCATCTTCGTCGGCCCCAGCGGGTCGAACCGGAGGTAACAACTCGTCGCAGCCTGGCAGCACCCGAACTAGTTCAACCCTATACAAGGTGGGTGGCATCGGATTACCGTGGAACACGCGGTTGCCCGATTGAACGATTCTGCCCTTGGCGACATCGACCAACTCGCCGCCCACGAAGTGCAGGAGAGTGCAAGGAACATCGGTGGCGCCCTGCGAAAACATGTAGGGCGTCAGGGATGCCCAGTCAAAGGCAAGGAGATGAAGTCATCGGCCGAGAGGCTTAGTTACCATGATGCCGTCGAGCTCGGCTAATGTCGAGGCACCGCCAACGGCGGGCGTGCGCGTGCAACTGACGGAGGGGCCGCTTGCTGGCGAGGTGCCGGCCGGCGTACACCCGGGTGCATTAAGGTCCAATGCCCGTGCCGGCGCCGGAGACACGAATACCGCCTCCGCCAGAGACACCAATGGCGCCGCCTGCGCGTTGTGCGAGTTGCTGGCCGTGAAGCTGGGAACCGGGGGAGGCCCCTGTTGGCCGCCCGCAATCCACGTCGTCAGCCCCTGAATCAAGGTAGGCACAATGGCGGTGAGCGTCGTTCCCAGTTGTTGTTGCACTTGCTCTTGGACAATCTCCGGAATCCGCGCCACTTGTGCCTTGAGTTCTTGAACCTCGCGCGACTGGCTTTCCGAGCTGGTCTTTTTCTCCTTTCGCCCACCAGCGGTATAGTATGACGACCATTTTGTGGACAAGCCTTTGCCGGCCACACGACCAGCTGACGACGGCTTACTGAGCTTATCCTTGTTTTTCATTACGTTCAACGCCCTATTTAAAGGGGTGTCAAAAGGGGAGCTCTGAGACGACCCCGCGCTACTGCTTTCAGCCTCCTGCGGAAGGAATGTGAACCATTTAGAAATTTGGCTTCATTAATTAGAATGCAACCATATGGAGCTAATTACGCGGGGGTGTATTCCTTACCAGAACAAGCTCAAGCGCCCTGGTCTTCGGATCCGTGGTAAGCTCCTTTGTTACCGGGTCCTCCTTGTACCGGGCCCTGACAAAGTTCCTGGTCTGCTTGTCACGTAATTTCTCGAAGCGGGGCGGTAGGCCTTGCTCGGCACGCTCCGCGTCCTCCTTGTCCCATATAGGCTCCGCCACTCTGTAACCGTCGGGACCGAGTTGGTGGACCCCTAAGTTCAACTCCCGCATTTCTTTCCCCCACTGACTTGATTCGGAGGTTGCGCTGCTCTCGCACTTGATCTTGAACTCCTTGTAGTCATCTTCGCTCATCAAAGGATATTTTGCCTTGATCTTCTCATAACTATCACCTTTTTCAATCATTGCCTTCACCGTGCTTCTCCATGTAGACAGGGCCGTGCTCATCCTCGTGAGGGCGGCACTGTTCACTTTATTCCCTGAGAGGCGTGTGTTTGCAAACTCAGCGGGGAACTTGTATCGTTCGTGCAGCTTCGTGAAGAGGAGGCTGCGCAAATTCCCTCGGTCCTTATGCCTTAGGTTCTCGGTGTTGATCGAGACGGTGCTCCGGAGAATGCACCCGAGCTGAACCGAGTACCCCTTGACTACATGTTTGGGCACCGTTGGATGCCCGTCGGAGTTCACTTCAGTAAATTCCTCCTTGACGGTGCCGAGCACGTTCGGGCGCCGGTCCTTCCGTTGCCTCTTCGGTTGGCTGCCATCTGTGCGTGCGCCGCCATCATCAGTGGTGGCATCCTCGGCGGCACCATCAGTGGTGTCATCCCCGACGCCACTAGGGGTTGTGTAGTCAGGATCGGTGTCTTCCGCGGCGGCGTCCTCATAGCGGTGAGGTTCTTCCTCCATCTCCTGGGACAGCTCCCAGAATTGCTTGCCGCCCGAACCGCCGGCCTCATCGTTGTGGGCCATGTTTCGCTCTAAATAGGAAAAAAGTTTGGTCAAAAAGTTGGTTATTGTCAAGGAACAAGATCATGGTCTCATCATTTAGGGTTTGTCGACACCGAGGCATCCTAAAAGCTAAGCTTTTATCATTTAGGGTTTGTCGACGCCGAGGCACCCTAAAAGCCTAAGCGTACATCATTTAGGTTCTCATCGACACCGAGGCACCCTAAAAGCTAAGCTGGGAAGGAGAATTCTAAGTTGGGCCTAATCACTTGGCTCTATTGCCACCTATGGTTTAATGCAGCAAGAATAAAGGGGCAGTTGATCCTACTTAATTAAGTACTAAGATACCCCGGCCCATGCATTAGTCGCAAGTACCCCATATGTCCTATTTTTAGCAAAGTCATGCTAAAATTCACGGAAAATTTCAGCATGACCTTTGCTGAAAATAGGACATATGGAGTACCCGAATTTGCCGGAACGGAAGTTAATCGACATTCCGGCAAACTCAAGGGCCTCTCAGGGTACAGCAGCAGCATCACAAGTCCAAGTAGTACAGCAGCAGCATCACAAGTAGTACCAATGAACATATAGTCCAGCAAGTTGAAAAAGCTGAAGTTCTCAGCATGAAGAATCACACAACACAGCACCTACATTATGATGATACATTTGGAGATTGCACATACAGTTTTCACATAAGCATAATTGTTCTGGAGATTGCACATATAGTTTTTGACAGCACAGCACCTATGACAGCACATACAGTTTTTCACATTTGGAGATTGCACATACAGTTTTCACATAAGCATGAAGAATCACACAACACAGCACTTATGGCAGTTTTCACATACATGAAGTTCTCAGCATAAACATAATTGTTCTGGAGATTGCACATACAGTTTTTGACAGCAAAAATTCAGAAAATGCATTTTTGTCAGTAACACAGAAAACAAAAACCATCAAAAAAATTGGGTACATATTTGGGTACCTCTATACAATTTGGGTACCTCTACAAGGTGGTGTATACAAGGTGGTACATATTTGGGTACACAGAAAACAAATACAATTTGGGTACATAAGTGTTAGACATTTCTCTAAATAGTATACAAGGTGGTGTAGATCTCTAAGGAGCTGCATTAAAAGGGAAGGGCGTGCGGCAAGATGCCATCAAGCTCCCAGCAGCAATGGTCACAAGTGACAGGAGTTGTGCCATCCACTAGAATGAGCACTTTTAATTTTTTGCTTCTTCTTTTTTTGAGATAGAAGCACTTTCAGTCTCAGAAACAAAGATCACACATCTTTATAAAATCAACTTTACAGGAAGTATTCGTGTAAGGAAACATTAATAAGTATCTAAGTGTTTTCAGTTCATTTTATACAAAAGACAAACAACAACCCTTTTCTTTTGCACCGGAAGAAAATGCTAGTACTATGTGATAAGCTTTAGAAAATGGAGTACTTATAGCAACTGTGTAGGCAATCAATCCAGGCTTCTCCTGGTGATCCAAAGCAACAAAGAATAGAAGAAAAGCACCAATATACCAGGGAATTGCAGCCAAGAAGAACCCTAGTAAGAACCTTCAAAACAAAACCAACCTAAAGTCTTTAATATGGATTGATTGTGCTTTCATTTTAAATTTGCAGGTAAGAACAATGAACTTATAGAAACTCCTTAATATGAATATTATATCGATGATAAAAGAAGTGAGACAAGAAGTGTCTGCAGCCTTGAGTAGATTCCCGGGACCTGAAGGTTGTTCACCCTGCTCATATCAAATATTATGTTGTATTAGCAGCAAGTAGACAAGCCTCCATACATCAAGCCCTAGTTATCTTATGCCAGTAAATATAAAATAAACAAACTTAATAGGTGGTTTATTTTTACTCTGCTCTCACCCTCCTATTGCGTAGTTACTGTGTTCCCAATGTCAGTGAATTTGCAGTCTTCAAAGATCAGAAAGTTGTGCTCTTCAGCAATCTTCAGAAAACAATTTAAGAATCATCAAATAAAAAACAAGCAATATAAGAACCAAAATCTATTGAGTAGTTCTTGTGCTCATCCAGTAGCAACATCTTTCATACATGATCAGTAGTCATGTACCAAATTTTTATTTTAACTGAATTTGCAAATCACCAAGAGCTCTACTAGTTTCAGACTAGATTTACAGAAACTAGCTGCCTTAAGATTGATAACAACAGAACCCACTAGCTGCCTTAAGCATCTCATCAAAAAAATAACAGGAGGGGATCCCTAACTACAAGTATGCTGGTAACTAAAATCAAGCAGGAAACCTTGGATGGCTGCGGCGGCGGTTGCGGTCTGGCGGCAGGTGGGAGGAGACGGGGCGACAGCGGCGAGGCTTTCTGGGCTCTGGGGGAGAGGGCGAGGGGAAGCGAAGGCGAGGGAGGGGGTGGGTGGGTGCGGCGAAGGCGAGGGAGGGGGTGGGTGGGGGCGGCGGAGCCCGGGAGCTATGTCGGCGTCGGTGCAGCGTCGTGCTCGCCGGAGGTAGCCATGGTGGGAGGAGCCAAGAAAACCTAGGGGGAAGGGGGAGGGGAGGAGAGGGGAGGAATCACCTGTGGGAGAACGGCAGGCTGCCGTAGGAGAACACCGACGTCGAGGAGGCTGCGGGCAGCTGCGCGTCGAGGAGGCGGCGCGTCGAGGAGGCGGCGCAGTGGGTCGGGGGATGGGGGAAGGGAGGGAGGGGACGTACGTGCTGGGGCGGGGCGGCGAAGGAGCGGCGGGGCGCGGGGGCGGCGGCGCGGGGGAGCTGCAGTGGTGGGGGCGGCGGGGGTGGAGTCCGGCGGGGGTCGGGGCGGCGGCGTCGTGGGTCGGGGCAGCGCGCGGGTGGATCTTGGCGAGGGAGAGGGACGAAGGGGAACTTGCGAGGGAGAGGGAGGAATTAGCTATAGGGCGGAAACTTACTAATGGCGCACCACGAAGCGGTGCGCCATTAGAATTTTTTTATATATAGCAATGGCGCACCCACGATCGATGCGCCATTAGTAAACTTTTTTTATATAGCAATGGCGCACCAGCCAGAGGTGCGCCATTAGTAAACTTTTATTATTATTATTTTTTGTTGCATGTAATAATTTTTTAGAAAATGAATATGAATATGAAACAGTAATAATTTTTTATAAAAACAGTAATAATATTTATGAATATGAAAAAATCATCAAATTTATTATTTGAAAATATAATCAAATTTGTTTTTTTTTGCAATTTTAGTTGCATTCATTTGTGACGGTGGAGCGGGCCGGGGAGGGTGCGGGGAGGGTGCGGGGGTCGGCGGCGGCGGTGGAGCGGGGAGGGTGCGGGGGGTCGGCGGCGGCGGTGGAGCGGGGGAGGGTGGGGGGTGCTCGGCGGCGAGGGGGATCTGGCGAGGGGGGATAGCGATCGAGATGGAGGGGGATCGAGATCGAGTGTCGACCTCATGAATATTCAATATTTTTTCATATTGAATATGAAAAAATATTATCAAATTTAAAAAATATTCATGAATTCAAAAAATGCCCATGAAATTTAAAAATATTCATGAGTTCAAAAAATATTAATAATAAACATAAATAAATATTCATGAGGACACTAGAACAGAAGAAATATCATTTCAATATGGCGAAATACAATCGAGAAATGGAGTTCTTAGCTAGCTATGTGTTCACAATCTTCTTACCCTTATTTTTCGTTAATGGAGTTCTTCTCTTGAACGGACGTCCTTTAGGTAGGGTGGTCCTGCTTTTTCTTGTGGTGTATGCTGATACTTCATCGTTGTCGTCATGTTCCATCTTCGGGTCGCCGTACTTGTCGAAGTCTTGCTCATTGGCAACTCCATCCATTCCGATGATCTTCCTTTTGCCTCTCCTCACGACAACATGACTGGGCTTTGACGGGTCAGTAATGAAGAAGCATTGGTCCACTTGGGAAGCCAGTACCCATGGCTCATTTTTCGCGGTGACGTTCGCGCCTGCGGTCTTGGATTTGGCTTCGGCTATAACCATGGTGGTGAAATACCGGTCTTCTTTTATGACGCTCTTGGCCCATCTGACACGGAACATCGGGACCTTCTCTCCAGCGTAGCTCAGCTCCCAGATCTCCTCGATCCTTCCGTAGTATCTGTCCATGTCGTTACCGGTGTAGGATCCCATCGTTACCCCGGAGTTCTGATAACCATCGCTCTTCATGTCCTTGTCCTCGGTGTAGAATGTGTAGCCGTTGATATCCTACGCCTCATACGTCATCAGGTTGTGCTCGGCGCCCTGTGACAAGGCGAATATGAGTTGTTCTTCCGCGGAAGAATCCTCATGTAAAGGGTGCGACAGAAGCTTCTGCTTGAACCAACGCGTGAAACATGAGTTGTGCTCTTTGATTATATCTCCATACGTCCTCTGTTGGCCTCTGTCATTGTACGTCTTCTCAATAAACGTTTTGTACTGTACCACCCAAGGATCGACCACGTCTATGTGTTGTAGCGCGACTAGGTTTGCTCTTTCAAAGTCGGCGAGTCGACCATCGAAGTCGACATGCATTTCACGGCGACCCTCACGGTGACCCCATCCAGCGAGCCTGCTGAGGTGCCTGTTGACGGCAGACCAACGGGTTTCTCGTTGCCTAGATAATTCGTGCAGTAGGAGATGTACTCTTCGGTCAGAAAGCCCCTGGCTATGCTTCCCTCTGGACGTGACATGTTGCGAACGTATCCTTTGATGACACCATTCATCCTTTCGAACGGCATCATGCTGTGCAGGAACGTCGGCCCGAGTTGGATGATATCCTCCACGATATGGACCAGCAGATGCACCATAACATCGAAGAATGCGGGAGGGAAGTACATCTCAAGCTCGCATAGTATCACCACGATCTCTTCCTGTAGCCTTCTGAGTTGCCTCACGCCAACCGACTTCCGAGAGATGATGTCGAAAAAGTTGCATAGGCCAAATAGCGTTTCACGGACGTGCGCGTCCATGATCCCACGGATTGCAACTGGAAGTATCTGCGTCATCAGCACGTGACAGTCGTGAGACTTCATCCCGCTGAACTTCTGCTTCGCTGAGTCTAGGTATCTGCTTATCTTCCCCACGTAACCGTAAGGAAGTTTTACTCCTACGAGGCAGGTGAAAAACTGATCGATCTCCTCCTGATTTAGAGTGAAGCACACGGGAGGGAAGTCATTTCCGGTCTTCTTGGCCTTTTTGCCTTTGCGACGACTTTTCGTGTCCTGCTTCGCCTCATCATCATCATCATCATCATTAGCGTGAAGCTCCTCCCTGATGCCCATTGATTTCAAGTCTGCCCTTGCTTTCGGCGCATCTTTGGTCCTCTCTGGCATGTTGAGCAGGGTACCAAGCAGACTCTCGCACACGTTCTTCGTGATATGCATGACATCAAGGCTGTGAGGCACACGGTGGATCTTCCAGTACGGCAAGTCTCAGAAAACAGACCTCGTTTTCCATACCTTCAGCAGTGGCTCTGGCGCCTTTCGCTTCTTTCCCGGCTCTGGCGCCTTTTGCTTCTTTCCCGGCAGTGGGCAATCTTTCCAATTTTTCAACAGCTAGTCTATTTCCTCGCCGCTCCTCGTACGCGGGCGTCTTTGGGGTTCGATTTCACCATCGAACAGATCCTTGTGTTTCCTCCACGGGTCATCGTCGCGAAGCCACCTTCGATGTCCCATGAACACGGTTTTCGAAGACCCGGGATCTCTATCTAGCTGGCGATACGTTGTGTCATCCATGCACCTGACGCATCCAGAAAATCCGTGGACCACCTGCCCCGCGAGATATCCGTAACCGAGATAGTCGTGCACCGTCGTGAGCAGTGCGGCTCTCATAGGGAAATATTCTTTCTCTACGGCGTCCCACGTATTGGCTGGCGTTTTCCACAGCGTGTCTAGCTCCTCTTTCAGCAGCCCCAGATACAGATTGATGTCGTTCCCTGGTTGTTTCGGCCCTTCAATTAGCATACTCATGTGAATGTACTTCCTCGTAATGCACAACCAGGGGGGAAGGTTGTACATCCACACAAACACAGGTCAGGTGCTATGTGTGCTTCTCTGGCTGCCAAACGGATTGACTCCATCGGTGCTCGCGCCCAGCACGATGTTCCTTGGATCCTTCCCAAATTCTGGTTGTTCGAAGTTCAACGCTTGCCACTGGCTCCCATCCTTAGGGTGACTCAGCATCTTGTCTTTTTTATTTATCTCCGGATCATTTGCGTCATCTTCTCTCTTCTTCTCCTCCCTATCCGCGTGCCAAGCTTTGCTACCTTAGGGTCCGCGAAATACCGCTGCAGACGAGGAGTGATCGGAAAGTACCACACCACTTTTCAAGGAGCTTTCTTCCTCTTCTTGTATCGAGTGACGCCGCACACCGGACATATGGTAGACTCCGCGTGCTCGTCCCGATAAATGATGCAATTGTTCATGCACACATGGTATTTCACGTGCAGTAAATCCAGAGGACACACGATTTTCTTCGCCTCCTCGAAACTGGTCGGGCACTTGTTCCCCTTGGGAAGACGTTCGTGCTAGAATGACATGTTCTCGTCGAAGCATGCGTCGGTCATTTTGTGTTTTACCTTCATCTCCAGAGCCATGAGCGTTACTTTCAGGCGGGTATCCTCGGGCCTGCATCCTTCATACAGTGGAGTAACCGCGTCTATCTCCAGTTGATCCAGCTTGGCTTTCTCTCGGGCGGCAGCTCTTGCGTTATCCGTCTGCTTGAGAAGCAGCTCTTGAATATGAGGGTCCTGCACCCAGCCCATCGATGGTCCATCGTCGTCTGCTCCGCCGGCATCTTCATCTTCATGATCATGCCCTTCGTCTGCTCCCGCATCTTCCTCATCATCATGTGCGGCATCTTCTACATGATGACTGTGTACAGCATCACCGTCGTGATCATGTCCTGGAGATTCTTCGTCTTCTCGCCCGCCCGAGCCGCGGTGGTTGTCTTGCTGCCCATCCTCATTTCTTGCCCGACCCCATGGACGACTTCATAGTCATCTTCATCACCTTGCCACCGATAGCCATCCATGAAACCACGCAAGAGCAGGTGGTCCCGCACCTGCCCGGAATCCGGGTCCGCAATAAGGCTCTTCAGCTTGCATCTTCGACACGGACATCTTATCTCCGTCTCGTTCTTTTCAAGCATCTCGGCATTCGCGGAGCTCAAAAACCTATTCACGATGCCTTCGGTCATCGTGCGGACCATGGTCGCCTGCGGGGTAGTGCAAAACGATATTTTAGAACCAAAAAAAAAATTGGCATGACTTTCCCTAAAAATAGGACCAAAAAGAATGCATAGTGCCAAAATTCTCGCCGAAACGGAAATGAATCAACATTCCGGCAAAATATTGGCAACTATCGCATTTCAAATACCGGTACCTGCAAACACAAACATATATGCAACACCACAAACATATGCAACACCACAAACATACATAGATCTAGCTAGGCCATAAAAAGTGCATGTGCACGTTGTTCGAGAGGGAGAACAACATAAAGATAGCTTCCCCCTTACTTACCTATCAAAAAAAGGTAATTTAACCACTTAATTTGGATGAATTTATGGTGCAAATGAGGTGAGGAGGAGGAGGCAGCCGAGACAAGCTTGGAGTAGGAGGTGGAGAGAATGAAGTGGGGAAAGTGAGTGGGTAGGTGTGGCTGTCCAAAATATCTAGCTCGTCCCAGGTTACTAATGGCGCACCACCACCTAATGCGCCATTAGTACCCTGGTTACTAATGGCGCACCTGCTGGTGGTGGCCATTAGTAGTTTTGCAAAAAAAACACTAATGGCGCACCAGGGAACAGTGCGCCATTACTAGTTTAAACTAGTAATGACGCACTGTTCCCTGGCTGCGCCATTTAGTAGTTTGCAAAAGAATAAAAAATAAAAAAATATGGTAGTGGGCATGTGGCTGGGCGCCATACTAAACTAATGGGACTGGCCCTGGTGCGCCATTAGTATGTATGGAAAAAATAAAAATGTATTTGTACTCATGGCGCACCGTGTGTTGGGGCATAGTGGCGCCATTAGTGTCTTTCACCCTAATGGTGCACCAGCACATGGTGCGCCACTGCTATATAGCAATGGCGCACCACATGTCTGGTGCGTCATTAGTGGCCATTCAATCTATAGCCCTTTTCCTAGTAGTGTAATTAACATTTTAATTAAGGGATTAATCCCTGCTGGTAATAACCGTTGGCGGTTGCTTTCTGCAATTGTTGCATCGGTTCCGTCCGCCCCTTGTAAACGCCTGTTCCAGTGCTATATATAGCACTTCATCTAATGCAGAGAATATAATTTGATCTCAAACACGTTTTTAGCATGCTCTCTGGCGGAGCGATTTCACGACGAGGCTCGTCCGCGGCAATGGGGAGTTCGAAAAGGATGGGTGTGAGCAGCTGGGCACCGCCGGGTACGGGAAGTCGCAGCTGCGAAACTGCGGTGAATTGTAGAGGAGGGGTGGGGAGGCATTTTATAGGGAGTTAGAACGATGTCGCGGTGGAGCGGTGGCGCGTTCAAGGACGGTAGTGCGCGGGCGGCGGAATGATGGGTGGACGACAGGAATCTTCGAGGGAGAGTTATTAGGAAACATCCATGCAAATCCTTTAATAAAAAATTAGATGAGACCTTAATTGGTGTGCCGCACTCTGATTGGTCCGATTTTTACTAGAAATAACTCAATAAAATAGGAAAAAATAATACTAGCTAGGTTTAGTACATTTAGAATTGTCTGCTGCCACAATGGGGATCTAGTGTGATATATGTCTATTGTTTCAGACGTGCAGCCACCACAATAAGCAACACCTGTCTGAAATCCCCTCCTATAACAACAATCTTGTCGCTAAAGGGAAGAGAAGCTCGAGAGCTATCTTCCGCGGAAAGGACATTTCTCGTGCTTCTGCCCACAGCTTGGAGAAAAGTATGTTTTTGGTCCCTCAAGTTCCCCAAACGTATAGACTTGGTCTCTCAATTTCTTTTGGTATACATTTGGTCCTTCAAGTCTCAAAACCGGATAAGTTCGGTCCAAAACCAGATTTTGAGTACGTTGACCGGGTTTGACCACGTTGACCAAGTTTGATCGATGAACGATAAATTCAAAACAATAGCAAACAAATTAAAATAACTGAATTTTCATGCCAACCAACATGCTTACGTGCGCTAGATGCCTGTAAATTTTCATGGTCAAATAGCATCTGAGGAGCTCTAGCAAAGTATCAAATTTTGGCTTTTCTTGTGAGCCAAATTTTTTTTTCACGAGCTCCTCGAATGTCGAAATACCACAAAAAAATTCACGCACACAGCGCACCGAAGCATCTTGATTACCACTAAATTTCAGATTTTTTTTAAATTTTCTGTTATTTTTATGAATTTACTGTTCATCAGTCAGGTCAACATGGTAAAACCCGGTCAAATGTGGTCAAACTCGGTCAACATGCTCAAAATCTGGTTCTGGACAAAACGTATCCGGTTTTAAGATTTGAAGGACCAAATGTATACCAAAAAATCTTGAGGGACCAAATCTATACTTTTGGGGAACTTGAGGGACCAAAAACATACTTTTCTCCACAGGTTATAAGGATACTTGACTAGCTAGAGAAGACAATAACAAACTTATTTATTTTTGTCACGTAATCTAGAGAAGACAATAACAAAAATATGTATAGTGAGTTATTTCTTAGTCTTATCTTCACTAACTAGATATCCCTAAATATATAGCGAGAGATGTTTTTGCTAAGCGATCATCTCTTAACTAAAATTGATATCTCTCGCCTCCACCTCAACACTTATCTACTCAGTGGCGGAGCCAGCTCGGCCGGAGAGCCAAGGAAAATACACAAGGTTCCTATCCACCGGCTGTTTGCCCTTACAAAATGAGGATTAGCTCTTCATTTGCACTACTGTTGAAATGGTAATCCATGCTAGGGCCCGGCAGCTGCCCGGGTAGCCGGGTGATAGCCCCGCCAATCCAAGCCCATCCACCTCCTCCCTCTCTCGCTCCAGCGCTCTGCTCAAGCTACGGCGCTTCGTCATGGTCCGGAGGAAGATCACCTACTACGCAATGCTCACGCCAGAGCGCGGGTACGAGATCCAGTAGGAGATCCGGGCAAGACAGGTCGCGCGCGCTACCCGCATCCCTGCCGGGCTGCCTCCGGACTCGTCGGAGCCGGAGAAGGAGGAGGAGGAGGAGCCGGGGGAAGAGGAGGGAGAGGAGTTGGCTCCAATGGAGGTGGAGGAGGCGGAGCAGCCGAAGCTGGAGCTATCGGAGCAGGAACTGCCGAGCTTCAACATGGAGCAGGCGGAGGCGGAGTTCGCCGTAGCCCAATCGGAGGACATGGCGGAGCAGCAGGCCATCCTTGTGACGCCCTCGATTCAATCGTACACTAATCATACACGCAAATGTGTACGATCAAGATCAAGGACTCACGGGAAGATATCACAACACAACTCTAGACACAAATTAAAATAAAACAAGCTTTATATTACAAGCCAGGGGCCTCGAGGGCTCGAATACATAAGCTCGAATACACAAGAGTCAGCGGAAGCACTAATATCTGAGTACAGACATAAGTTAGACAAGTTTGCCTTAAGAAGGCTAGCACAAAAGCAACATCGATCGAAAAGGCAAGGCCTCCTGCCAGGGAGCCTCCTAACTACTCCTGGTCGTGGGCGGCCTCCACGTAGTAGTAAGCATCGGCGGTGGCATCTGGCTCCTGGGCTCCAACATCTGGTTGCATCAACCAGAAAGAAGAAGAAAGGGGGAAAAGGGGGAGCAAAGCAACCGTGAGTACTCATCCAAAGTACTCGCAAGCAAGGATCTACACTACATATGCATCGGTATCAATGAAAAGGGTTGTATCTGTGGACTGGACTGCAGAATGCCAGAAGAGAAGGGGAAAGCCTAGCCTATCGAAGACTAGCATCTTCAACATCTTCCGCGGTCTTGCAGCATTAAAAGAGTACAAATCAACATAATGTAAAGTAGTAGTAGTGTTATCAACCTCGGCCAGAGATCCTTTCTCAACTCCCTGCGAGAAAGCAATCCCAGAGCCATACTATCCATTTCTCATCTCAAGTATCCAGTTCTAGTTGTATCGATCGGGATACAACTCCAAGTGTCCGTTACCGTAGGACAGGCTATCGATAGATGTTTTCTTCCCTGCAGGGGTGCACCAACTTACCCACCACGCTCGATTAACTCCGGCCGGACACACTTTCCTGGGTCATGCCTGGCCACGGCCAAACAATACGCCGCAACCCGACCTAGGCTTAATAGAGAGGTCAGCACGCCGGACTAAACCTATGCCCCCAGGGGTCATGGGCCATCTTCCCGGGAACTCCTGCACGTTGCGAGGGCGGCCGGAAGCAGACCTAGCCTCCCTTATACAAGAGCAGGCGTTCCAGTCCAATCCGGCGCGTGCCGCTCAGTCCCTGACGTCTATTAAGCTTCGGCTGATGCATATGACACAGAACGCCCATACTATGCCCACGTAATGGTTAGTGCTATCAGGCCAGAGGCCCCTCGGATCAAATATCCAACTCGTAGTGGATTAGGAACGCACGGTAACAAGCAGAGACTCACGAAAGATGTGACCCCGTTGCGCCATCTCGAGGACTTGCAGCAAGGGCTAGGAATGCCCGGCCACGCCTCGTAATTATCTCGCGGGCACCCTCCAGGTCAACCCGTATCCACATCACTCGCGGGTACCCCTCAGGGTCGACCCGCCTTTCCAAGTAACAGCTGTAAAGTCCAAGTATCAGTGTGTCCAAACATCAAGGGGAAAACCCGAGGAATCACCCCCGGTGAATTCCACTCGATGTAATCATCAAGGTGAATGTAAGAGGAACCACCCCCGAGGTTCACACTTGAGGGGTTGCATGACATAGTCGTATCGGAAGTGGTTAAGGAGGAAATCACCCTCGATGACCACGACCGAATAGCTACACTATAGGGTTAACATCAGAAGTGCTGAAGAGGTCTCACCCTCAGCACTCGATAGTCACCCAGTAGTGTCGAGCAACTAAGGAGAAAGTGATGTGCGGTGTCGGGGCCTGGTCTCCAATCCCATTGATCGGGTCTTCGATGATGAAGCAGGGGCAACAAGGACAAGGTGGGGGTCACTGATGGATCACTAACCAACCTATACTAAGCAGTTTAGGATAAGCAGGTAGGTAACAATAAGCAGGTTACAAAAGCAGGCTATGCATCAGAATATGAGCAATCAATTACAGTAGCAAAATCTAATGCAAGCATGAGAGAATGGAATGGGCGATATCAGCATGATCAAAGGGGGGGCTTGCCTGGTTGCTCTGGCAAGGAGGGGTCGTCGTGGACGTAGTCGATCACAGGGGTGGAATCGGTCTCGGGGTCTACCGAAGAGAAGAGGGGGAAGAAACAATAAATATAAAGCAAACATAACATCACAAAGCATAACATGGCAATATGATGTGCCGGCTGTTGGAAATATGCCCTAGAGGCAATAATAAATGGTTATTATTATATTTCTTTGTTCATGATAATTGTCTATTATTCATGCTATAATTGTATTGTCCGGAAATCGTAATACATGTGTGAATACATAGACCACAACGTGTCCCTAGTAAGCCTCTAGTTGACTAGCTCGTTGATCAACAGATAGTCATGGTTTCCTGACTATGGACATTGGATGTCATTGATAACGGGATCACATCATTAGGAGAATGATGTGATGGACAAGACCCAATCCTAAGCATAGCATGAAAGATCGTGTAGTTTCGTTTGCTAGAGCTTTTCCAATGTCAAGTATCTTTTCCTTAGACCATGAGATCGTGCAACTCCCGGATACCGTAGGAGTGCTTTGGGTGTGCCAAACGTCACAACGTAACTAGGTGACTATAAAGGTGCACTACGGGTATCTCCGAAAGTGTCTGTTGGGTTGGCACGGATCGAGACTGGGATTTGTCACTCCGTGTGACGGAGAGGTATCTCTGGGCCCACTCGGTAATGCATCATCATAATGAGCTCAATGTGACTAAGGCGTTAGTCACGGGATCATGCATTGCGGTACGAGTAAAGAGACTTGCCGGTAACGAGATTGAACAAGGTATTGGGATACCGACGATCGAATCTCGGGCAAGTAACATACCGTTTGACAAAGGGAATTGCATATGGATTGATTGAATCCTCGACACCGTGGTTCATCCGATGAGATCATCGTGGAACATGTGGGATCCAACATGGGTATCCAGATCCCGCTGTTGGTTATTGACCGGAGAGGCGTCTCGGTCATATCTGCATGTCTCCCGAACTCGTAGGGTCTACACACTTAAGGTCCGGTGACGCTAGGGTTGTAGAGATATATGTATGCGGAAACCCGAAAGTTGTTCGGAGTCCTGGATGAGATCCCGGACGTCACGAGAGGTTCCGGAATGGTCCGGAGGTGAAGAATTATATATAGGAAGTCCAGTTTCGGCCACCGGGAAAGTTTCGGGGGTTACCGGTATTGTACCGGGACCACCGGAAGGGTTCCGGGGGTCCACCGGGTGGGGCCACCTATCCCGGAGGGCCCCGTGGGCTGAAAGTGGAAGGGAACCAGCCCTTAGTGGGCTGGGGCGCCCCCCTTGGGCCTCCCCCCATGCGCCTAGGGTTGGGAACCCTAAGGGGGGGAGTTCCCCCTTGCCTTGGGGGGCAAGGCACCCCTTCCCCCCCACTTGGCCGCCGCCCCCCCTTGGAGATCTCATCTCCTTGGGCCGGCGCCCCCCCAGGGGCCTATATAAAGGGGGGAGGGAGGGCAGCACACTACAGCCTTGGGCGCCTCCCTCCTCCCCTGCAACACCTCTCTCTCTCTCTCTCGCAGAAGCTCGGCGAAGCCCTGCCGGAGAACCGCTACATCCACCACCACACCGTCGTGCTGCTGGATCTCCATCAACCTCTCCTTCCCCCTTTCTGGATCAAGAAGGAGGAGACGTCGCTGCACCGTACGTGTGTTGAACGCGGAGGTGCCGTCCGTTCGGCACTCGGTCATCGGTGATTTGGATCACGGCGAGTACGACTCCGTCATCCACGTTCATTGGAACGCTTCCGCTCGCGATCTACAAGGGTATGTAGATGCACTCCCTTCCCCTCGTTGCTAGTAGACTCAATAGATGCATCTTGGTGAGCATAGGAAAATTTTAAAATTATTCTACGATTCCCAACAGTGGCATCATGAGCCAGGCCTATGCGTAGTTACTATGCACGAGTAGAACACAAAGCAGTTATGGGCGTTGAGTTTGCCAATTCTTCTTGCCGCTACTAGTCGTTTCTTGTTTCGGCGGCATTGTAGGATGAAGCGGCCCGGACCGACCTTACACGTACGCTTACGTGAGACAGGTTCCACCGATTGACATGCACTAGTTGCATAAGGTGGCTAGCGGGTGTCTGTCTCTCCTACTTTAGTCGGAACGGATTCGATGAAAAGGGTCCTTATGAAGGGTAAATAGAAATTGGCAAATCACGTTGTGGTCATACATAGGTAAGAAAACGTTCTTGCTAGAAACCTACAAACCACGTAAAAACTTGCAACAACAATTAGAGGACGTCTAACTTGTTTTTGCAGCAAGTGATATATGTGATATGATATGGCCAGAAATGTGATGAATGATATATGTGATGTATGAGATTGATCATATTCTTGTAATAGGAATCACGACTTGCATGTCGATGAGTATGACAACCGGCAGGAGCCATAGGAGTTGTCTTTATTATTTTGTATGACCTGCGTGTCATTGAACAACGCCATGTAAATTACTTTACTTTGTTGCTAAACGCGTTAGCCATAGAAGTAGAAGTAATCGTTGGCGTGACGACTTCATGAAGACACAATGATGGAGATCATGATGATGGAGATCATGGTGTCATGCCGGTGACGAAGATGATCATGGTGCCTCGAAGATGGAGATCAAAGGAGCATGATGATATTGGCCATATCATGTCACTATTTGATTGCATGTGATGTTTATCATGTTTTTGCATCTTATTTGCTTAGAACGACGGTAGTAAGTAAGATGATCCCTTATAATAAATTTCAAGAAAGTGTTCACCCTAACTGTGCACCGTTGCGAAGGTTCGTTGTTTCGAAGCACCACGTGATGATCGGGTGTGATAGATTCTAACGTTCGAATACAACGGGTGTTGACGAGCCTAGCATGTACAGAAATGGCCTCGGAACACACGCAATACACTTAGGTTCACTTGACGAGCCTACATGTACAGACATGGCCTCGGAACACGGAGGACCGAAAGGTCGAGCATGAGTCGTATAGAAGATACGATCAACATGGAGATGTTCACCGATCTTGACTAGTCCGTCTCACATGATGATCGGACACGGCCTAGTTAAACTCGGATCATGTTTCACTTAGATGACTAGAGGGATGTCTATCTGAGTGGGAGTTCATTAAATAATTTGATTAGATGAACTTAATTATCATGAACTTAGTCTAAAATCTTTACACTATGTCTTGTAGATCAAATGGCCAACGTTGTCCTCAATTTCAACGCGTTCCTAGAGAAAACCAAGCTGAAAGATGATGGCACCAACTATACGGACTGGGTCCGGAACCTGAGGATCATCCTCATAGTAGCCAAGAAAGATTATGTCTTAGAAGCACCGCTAGGTGAAGCACCAATCCCTGAGAACCAAGACGTTATGAACGCTTGGCAGCAGCATGCTGATGATTACTCCCTCGTTCAGTGCGGCATGCTTTACATCTTAGAACCGGGTCTCCAAAAGCGTTTTGAGAAACATGGAGCATATGAGATGTTCGAGGAGCTGAAACTGGTTTTTCAAGCTCATGCCCGGGTCGAGAGATATGAAGTCTCTGACAAGTTCTTCAGCTGTAAAATGGAGGAGAACAGTTCTGTTAGTGAGCACATACTCAGAATGTCTGGGTTGCACAACCGCTTGTCTCAGCTAGGAGTTAATCTCCCGGATGACGCGGTCATTGACAGAATCCTCCAGTCGCTTCCACCAAGCTACAAGAGCTTTGTGATGAACTACAATATGCAGGGGATGGAAAAGACCATTCCCGAGGTATATTCAATGCTGAAATCAGCGGAAGGGGAGATCAGAAAAGAACATCAAGTGTTGATGGTGAATAAAACCACTAAGTTCAAGAAGGGCAAGGGTAAGAAGAACTTCAAGAAGGACGGCAAGGGAGTTGCCGCGCCCGGTAAACCATTTACTGGGAAGAAGTCAAAGAATGGACCCAAGCCCGAGACTGAGTGCTTTTATTGCAAGGGAAGTGGTCACTGGAAGCGGAACTGCCCCAAATATTTAGCGGACAAGAAGAAGGCCGGGAACACCCAAGGTATATGTGATATACAATTAATTGATGTGTACCTTACCAGTACTCGTAGTAGCTCCTGGGTATTTGATACCGGTGCGGTTGCTCATATTTGTAACTCAAAGCAGGAACTACGGAATAAACGGAGACTGGCAAAGGACGAGGTGACGATGCGCGTCGGGAATGGTTCCAAGGTCGATGTGATCGCCGTTGGCACGCTACCTCTGCATCTACCCATGGGATTAGTTTTAAACCTCAATAATTGTTATTTAGTGCCAGCTTTGAGCATGAACATTGTATCTGGATCTCGTTTAATTCGAGATGGCTACTCATTTAAATCTGAGAATAATGGTTGTTCTATTTATTTGAGAGATATGTTTTATGGTCATGCCCCGCTGGTCAATGGTTTATTTTTGATGAATCTCGAACGTGATGTTACACATGTTCATAGTGTGAATACCAAAAGATGTAAATTTGATAACGATAGTCCCACATACTTGTGGCACTGCCGCCTTGGTCACATTGGTGTCAAGCGCATGAAGAAGCTCCATGCAGATGGACTTTTGGAGTCTCTTGATTACGAATCATTTGACACGTGCGAACCATGCCTCATGGGTAAGATGACCAAGACTCCGTTCTCCGGAACAATGGAGCGAGCAACCAACTTATTGGAAATCATACATACCGATGTGTGCGGTCCAATGAGTGTTGAGGCTCGCGGAGGATATCGTTATGTTCTCACTCTCACTGATGATTTAAGTAGATATGGGTATGTCTACCTAATGAAACACAAGTCTGAAACCTTTGAAAAGTTCAAGGAATTTCAGAGTGAAGTCGAGAATCAACGTGACAGGAAAATAAAATTCTTACGATCAGATCGTGGTGGAGAATATTTAAGTCACGAATTTGGTACACACTTAAGGAAATGTGGAATAGTTTCACAACTCACGCCGCCTGGAACACCTTAGAGAAATGGTGTGTCCGAACGTCGTAATCGCAATCTATTGGATATGGTGCGATCTATGATGTCTCTTACCGATTTACCGCTCTCATTTTGGGGTTATGCTTTAGAGACTGCCGCATTCACTTTAAATAGGGCACCGTCTAAATCCATTGAGACGACACCGTATGAATTATGGTTTGGGAAGAAACCTAAGCTGTCGTTTCTAAAAGTTTGGGGATGCGATGCTTATGTCAAGAAACTTCAACCTGAAAAGCTCGAACCCAAATCGGAAAAATGCGTCTTCATAGGATACCCTAAGGAAACTATTGGGTATACCTTCTACCTCAGATCCGAAGGCAAGATCTTCGTGGCCAAGAACGGGTCCTTTCTAGAGAAGGAGTTTCTCTCGAAAGAATTGAGTGGGAGGAAAGTGGAACTTGATGAGGTGATAGTCACCCCTTCCGAACCTGAAAGTAGCGCAGCACGGGAAAATGTTCCTGTGGTGCCTACACCGACTGGGGAGGAAGTTAATGATGATGATCATGAAACTTCAGATCAAGTTACTGAACTTTGTAGGTCCACAAGGACACGTTCCGCACCAGAGTGGTACGGCAACCCTGTCCTGGAAATCATGTTGTTAGACAACGGTGAACCTTCGAACTATGAAGAAGCGATGGCGGGCCCGGATTCCGACAAATGGCTAGAAGCCATGAAATCCGAGATAGAATCCATGTATGAAAACAAAGTATGGACTTTGACTGACTTGCCCGATGAGCGGCGAGCCATAGAAAACAAATGGATCTTTAAGAAGAAGACGGACGCAGATGGTAATGTGACCATCTACAAAGCTCGACTTGTCGCTAAGGGTTATCGACAAGTTCAAGGGGTTGACTACGATGAGACTTTCTCACCCGTAGCGAAGCTGAAGTCCGTCCGAATCATGTTAGCAATTGCCGCATACTATGATTATGAGATATGGCAGATGGACGTCAAAACGGCATTCCTTAATGGCTTCCTTAAGGAAGAGTTGTATATGATGCAGCCGGAAGGTTTTGTCGATCCTAAGAATGCTAACAAAGTATGCAAGCTCCAACGCTCAATCTATGGGCTGGTGCAAGCATCTCGGAGTTGGAACATTCGCTTTGATGGGATGATCAAAGCGTTTGGGTTCACACAGACTTATGGAGAAGCCTGTGTTTACAAGAAAGTGAGTGGGAGCTCTGTAGCATTTCTCATATTATATGTGGATGACATAATATTGATGGGAAATGATATAGAATTCTTGGAAAGTATAAAGGCCTATTTGAATAAGTGTTTTTCAATGAAGGACCTTGGAGAAGCTGCTTATATATTAGGCATCAAGATCTATAGAGATAGATCAAGACGCCTCATTGGTCTTTCACAGAGTACATACCTTGACAAGATATTGAAGAAGTTCAGTATGGATCAGTCCAAGAAGGGGTTCTTGCCTGTATTGCAAGGTGTGCAATTGAGCACGGCTCAATGTCCGACCACGGCAGAAGATATAGAAAAGATGAGTGTCATCCCCTATGCCTCGGCCATAGGGTCTATTATGTATGCCATGCTGTGTACCAGACCTGATGTAAACCTTGCCGTAAGTTTGGTAGGAAGGTACCAAAGTAATCCCGGCATGGAACACTGGACAGCGGTCAAGAATATCCTGAAGTACCTGAAGAGGACTAAGGATATGTTTCTCGTTTATGGAGGTGACGAAGAGCTCGTCGTAAAGGGTTACGTCGACGCTAGCTTCGACACAGATCTGGATGACTCGAAGTCACAGACCGGATACGTGTATATTTTGAATGGAGGAGCAGTAAGCTGGTGCAGTTGCAAGCAAAGCGTCGTGGCGGGATCTACATGTGAAGCGGAGTACATGGCAGCCTCGGAGGCAGCACAGGAAGCAGTCTGGATGAAGGAGTTCATTACCGACCTAGGGGTGATTCCCAATGCGTCGGGCCCAATGACTCTCTTCTGTGACAACACTGGAGCTATTGCCCTTGCGAAGGAGCCCAGGTTTCACAGGAAGACCAGGCATATCAAGCGTCGCTTCAACTCCATTCGTGAAAGTGTTCAAAATGGAGACATAGATATTTGTAAAGTACACACGGACCTGAATGTAGCAGATCCGTTGACTAAACCTCTCCCTAGGGCAAAACATGATCAACACCAGGACGCAATGGGTGTTCGATTCATCACAATGTAACTAGATTATTGACTCTAGTGCAAGTGGGAGACTGTTGGAAATATGCCCTAGAGGCAATAATAAATGGTTATTATTATATTTCTTTGTTCATGATAATTGTCTATTATTCATGCTATAATTGTATTGTCCGGAAATCGTAATACATGTGTGAATACATAGACCACAACGTGTCCCTAGTAAGCCTCTAGTTGACTAGCTCGTTGATCAACAGATAGTCATGGTTTCCTGACTATGGACATTGGATGTCATTGATAACGGGATCACATCATTAGGAGAATGATGTGATGGACAAGACCCAATCCTAAGCATAGCATAAAAGATCGTGTAGTTTCGTTTGCTAGAGCTTTTCCAATGTCAAGTATCTTTTCCTTAGACCATGAGATCGTGCAACTCCCGGATACCGTAGGAGTGCTTTGGGTGTGCCAAACGTCACAACGTAACTGGGTGACTATAAAGGTGCACTACGGGTATCTCCGAAAGTGTCTGTTGGGTTGGCATGGATCGAGACTGGGATTTGTCACTCCGTGTGACGGAGAGGTATCTCTGGGCCCACTCGGTAATGCATCATCATAATGAGCTCAATGTGACTAAGGCGTTAGTCATGGGATCATGCATTGCGGTACGAGTAAAGAGACTTGCCGGTAACGAGATTGCACAAGGTATTGGGATACCGACGATCGAATCTCGGGCAAGTAACATACCGTTTGACAAAGGGAATTGCATACGGATTGATTGAATCCTCGACACCGTGGTTCATCCGATGAGATCATCGTGGAACATGTGGGAGCCAACATGGGTATCCAGATCCCGCTGTTGGTTATTGACCGGAGAGGCGTCTCGGTCATGTCTGCATGTCTCCCGAACCCGTAGGGTCTACACACTTAAGGTCCGGTGACGCTAGGGTTGTAGAGATATATGTATGCGGAAACCCGAAAGTTGTTCGGAGTCCCGGATGAGATCCCGGACGTCACGAGAGGTTCCGGAATGGTCCGGAGGTGAAGAATTATATATAGGAAGTCCAGTTTCGGCCACCGGGAAAGTTTCGGGGGTTACTGGTATTGTACCGGGACCACCGGAAGGGTTCCGGGGGTCCACCGGGTGGGGCCACCTATCCCGGAGGGCCCCGTGGGCTGAAAGTGGAAGGGAACCAGCCCTTAGTAGGCTGGGGCGCCCCCCTTGGGCCTCCCCCCATGCGCCTAGGGTTGGGAACCCTAAGGGGGGGGAGTTCCCCCTTGCCTTGGGGGGCAAGGCACCCCTTCCCCCCCACTTGGCCGCCGCCCCCCCTTGGAGATCTCATCTCCTTGGGCCAGCGCCCCCCCAGGGGCCTATATAAAGGGGGGAGGGATGGCAGCACACTACAGCCTTGGGCGCCTCCCTCCTCCCCTGCAACACCTCTCTCTCTCTCTCTCGCAGAAGCTCGGCGAAGCCCTGCCGGAGAACCGCTACATCCACCACCACACCGTCGTGCTGCTGGATCTCCATCAACCTCTCCTTCCCCCTTGCTGGATCAAGAAGGAGGAGACGTCGCTGCACCGTACGTGTGTTGAACGCGGAGGTGCCGTCCGTTCGGCACTCGGTCATCGGTGATTTGGATCACGGCGAGTACGACTCCGTCATCCACGTTCATTGGAACGCTTCCGCTCGCGATCTACAAGGGTATGTAGATGCACACCCTTCCCCTCGTTGCTAGTAGACTCCATAGATGCATCTTGGTGAGCGTAGGAAAATTTTAAAATTATGCTACGATTCCCAACACCGGCTATGAACCAACGCAATGCTAGACGTTGCAGACGGAGAGGGAAACATCCGGAGGGGTTTTTCCGACGTCTGGCGTTTTCCGGACAGATGAAAAGAGAGGGGACGGTCCATGTTCAGTATGCTAGGGGCATGTGACATATGAATGAACCGCGTATCCGGATTCGTTGGATTTTTCTGAGCAACTTTCATGTAGAAAACATTGACTTATGGTTTATTTTATATGATTTTTCAAAGTTTTAAACAATTATGAAATTATTTTAATAATTAAACTCGAATTAAGCAAAAAGGCATAATAGGCTGGGTGCACCCGGTGCAGTGCACTCAGAGTTGCGCTAGTGGCTGACAGCAGGGCCAGTCAACTTCCCAGTTAGCAGTCAACTGGGACCGTTGACTGGTCAAAGGGGCCCAGTAGGGGCCACATGTCAGTGTCACATGCATATATAAAAAGTTATTTGTTTTAAACTAGTTAGTGGTGGGGCCGTATTAGACTAATTATCTAATTAGACTAATTAGCCTAGTTATTAACTAACCGGGCCGGCCCCACTGGGCAGGGCACAAACCGTGCCCTTCCATGGCTTGGCACGCACGGGAGCAGAGTGCTCCGGCGGCCACGGCAAGGAGCAACGACAAGCGCGGCCGGTGCCGGTGCTAGGCGGCAGCGGGGCAGCAGTGGCGTACGGCGCGGCGGGGGGATGCGGGCGCGGTCGGGCGATGCGAGCACGGCCTGGCGCGGGCAGCAGCAACAGGCAGTAGCGCGCGGAGGAGGCGGCGGGCACGGGCGGCAGCAGGCGGGGCTGCGTCCAAGGAGGCGGGGACGAGCACGGCCAAGCGAAGTGGGTACAGCGGCTGCGGGCGAGGCCAGGTAAGGCGAGCGCGGGCGCGGGGCTGCAGGCGCAGGTGCGGCGCACGGCGACGGCAGCAACGTCAGTGGCAGATGGCGGGGCGGCGAGTCGCAGCAGCACGGCGCGCGAGCGGGCACCAGGTCGCAAAGGCGCGGCGCGGCGCGGGGAGGGGACGAGCCGTAGGCAGCGGAGCTGCACGGGCGGGCGAACAGCAAGCAGTATGCAGGAGTAGAAGCAGTAGCGCATAGCATCAACAGCAGCAGCGGGAGCAGCAGGGGAGCACGGCCCAGGTGGCTAGGAGCTCACGACGAGCGCGGCCAGGTGATGCAGGGGCGGATTGAGATGTTTGACGAGCCAAACGACGCCCTAGAGGCCCTACGAACTCAACGGTGGCACGGGCGGCCTCAACGAGCGGTCCTGAGCACGCTCGTGTGCTCGGGTGAGCATGACGATGCCCACAGCGACGGTGGCGAGCTATGCGGCGGAGCTGCGTTCGGGCGGCGATGGCAGCGGCGGCTACAACGATGGATCCGTGCGGGGGAGCGAGGGGAGAGACACGGTGGCTCACCGGGAGCTGTAGGGAAGTGGCAACGTGCTTGGGGAGGCTTGTCGGAGGCGTACGGCGGCGGCGATCGACGACGACGACGCGTGGCGGCCGGAGAAAAGAGATGAAGACGGCATCGGCTACGCAGCTCCCCTCCTTGCTCCGATGCCCTGAACGGAGGAAGGCGACCGTGGTGGACCTCGTGGACGTAATCCTGAGCGACGGCGACGACGGTGGTGACGGGCGGCGACTACGGCGTCTTCGGGTGCGAGGGGCGCGCAAGATCTGGCGGAGAGAGCGAGGGGCGCGTGAGGGAGGGAGAGGGGACTAGGGTTCCATGGGGGAGAGAGGGGGGCGCCGGGTTGGTCTTATCCCCGTGGTGAGGCCGGCGAGGTGGTCGGGGTCGACCTCGCCCCTGTAGCGACACGGAGCAGAGGAATAGGAAGGCAGGGAGCGACCGGTGGGGGGGGGTGGGGGTTAGGTGGGCTTGCTGGCCGGCTTGGATGGTCTCAGGCCCATGGGGCAGGGGGCTTTGTTCTTTTTACTTAACTCCATTTGTTTTGTCTTACTTTTAACAACTTTTCTGTTTTCCATCAGTTTCATTTTATATTTTAGTTTTATAAAATAGTTAATTAGCATTAGCAATTATGCCACTGCCACAATTATCTTAGGTCCAAAATAAAATAGTTTAACAATTTAATATTTATAAAAGGCATTGAATTAAAGTCTTAGCTACTGTTTTAATTATTCAAGGGCATTAAACCACTTTATAAAAAAATGTTGGTTCACCTCCATAATTAGTTATGGAATATTTTCAACACTTTGAACATTTTAGGTTTGACATTTGAAAACTTTATTTGTTTGACTTGAATTTAAATTTGAATTTGAACGGGGTTTGAAACAACGCGAGTTTATCAATAGTAGTCGTGGTGACGTGGCATCATTAGTAGAGGGTTACTGTAGCTTAAATATCCGGGCATCACAATCCTGGAGTCCATTCAGGATGAGGCCTATGTGGAGGCTAACTGGGCATTCCTTCGGCAGGAGCAGGCGGCGTCCGACGCGCTCTTCGCCGAACTCAACGTGGAGATAGAGAAGGAGGCCGGAACGGAGTAGCCGGAGGCGCCGGAGCTGCAGCTGCCGCCCATGCTGCCGGAGCCGGGCACGGAGATTGTCGACATCTCCGACGACGAGTAGCAAGATGATTGACGTAGTACGTAGTTTATTTAGTTTATGTGTCTTTATATGAATTTAAGAATCTAGTATGAGATGTCCAGATGCAACTTTAGAAATTTAAGATGTGCCCAATCACTGTCTGCGGACGCGTCCGGACGCGTCCGCAAGCGTTTGAGAGGTCATATTTGTCATATCCGGCTGTAGTTGCTCCTAGGGGATGTTTGCTAGTCTTTGTATGTGCTAGCCCCGCCAATCGGCGCTGATTATGCAGCGCGCCGGAGACTTGACAATAGTTTGGCGTAAAACCGATGAGTAGAAGTTGGGGTGGATTGGGCGCACCAAAAAAAATTGGTGCCATCCAAACGGAAAGCCAAGCCTGGTCAACGATCAGTTTTTTGGATTGGCAGCGCCAAGGGCTCCAATCCAAACAGCCCCCTAAACTTATACAAAAGCAAGTAAGGTTTTGGCATAGATAAACTATAGTAGCAAGGTACCGTCTCTGGAACCGCATTAGGATACCCAACAACTATCACAGCATGCATCCTCGTATATGGCATGTCCACCAACGCCGTCTTTCCCACCCGTGATCCTATATTCCATGTCTTCAAAAAATTCATTTAGTGGTTTAGACGGTGCCTCGTTATTAAACCCATTAAGCATCGCGTGAAGGGCAGCCAACTAACTATGCCACGTGGCGTAAGTTGGTTGGCAGCGTTGAAAAAGCTTTTCGGATATTATTTTTAGATGGATGTGACGAATTTTTTTAATTTTTTTCTCTTTTTAGATGTAGGTGATGACCCACATATCTATAATACCTAAATAGTTCATCCCACTATTCTATTTCTCTTGACATGCAGCCTATCCACCTCAGCAGCCTTGCCACCTCATCAATTACTGTTTCTTTATCTTTGTGCAGCTCACCACGTCAGCATTTGTTTTGGAAGAAATCATGTAATTCGACTCTGGTAACCGAAGAGGACTCCGTGGTGTGTGTAGACGACGAATCGGTGTAATAATGGATAAAGGGAGCCCAACAGAAGCCCATCCGTCGATCTCTTCCACGTACCTCTTCTCCACCGCACTCGCCTCCACCCCCTCGACCCCTACCTGCCGCTCCACCTCTCACGCCGAGCCCCCTCCCAGTCCCGGGGCTCCCCTCCGCACACGCCTCCTCCCCCAAGGTGCTCTTCCGCCTCCTGCGCCACGCGCGGCACCACCCGCGCCTACCGCCGCTCGATCTCCAACTCTAACTCGTGGCAACCGACACCTCCTCTGCCTTCCGCGCCGACCACCGCCTCAGGAGCCTCCTTAGGCAGGACCATTGTCCCGGCTACCCTCTTCGTTCGGCCCGGCGGCCAGGCTCCCGTCAGACGCCTCTTCGGCAGGACCGGTGGCCCGGCTCTCATCTGCATTCGGCAAGGCGGCCGAGACCTCATTTTACGGCCCTCCGGCAGGACCCAGTTTGGAGAGGTGAGTTTCAGAACCATGGTCCGGCCGAACCCATGCTGGGCGCCGTATGTGCACTACTGCTTTACATGTGGATATGTTCCCTGGTTGAATTCAAATTTATTAGTTAGCTCTAACCTTTCTAAAGCCCCCGTTAATCATTGTACCAGTATTCTAGTAGGCCTACACAATGTTATTTTTTATTTCAAACGAGATGGGCTAGCACTCGTCCCTAAGCACTGTATCACTTTTTAAGAGACCTCGTGAAAATCAAAATTTTGTCCTGACATTTTTTATGAAACGGAGTCCTGACATTTTTAATAAAATCTAATACATACGCTCATGCTCTCCAGTTCAGTTCATACAAAGAATATTTTTTCTTCAAGGGTATCTGCTGTTGTAAATCGGTATCGACACACTGCATATATTCTTTTAGATCTACAAATACTGCACAGAACGATTTGAAATGCTCAGTAAGGTTTTACAGCCTACAAAATGTTCAGAAATGCAAATATGTACTGACACACTATAAAGCTATTAACTATCCATCACATATTAGGATTGAAGTATCTGTTCTGCTATAATTCATTCAGATATGTGTATTGGCTTTTGTTTCAGAGAAGTTTTGGTCTACTTCCACCAGCAGTCCATTGGTGGATCTCTTTGTGGCTATTATCTATCAGCCTGCCAATATTGTATTTGTTTAGCAATTGTAGACTGCAGGATGGGTGAAGCAGAAGCTTAATTAAGTTGAGGAATGGCATCCAAGATTTACCCCCTTCACGGTCAGAGCCCTTCACATACAACTTGGGGTGTCAGCTCTGTTTACTGGTATTGACGTAGTCTGCTTTTGTTGACATAGCTGGAGAGCATGAATGCAGAAGTGGAGAAAGTTTAAACTGATACAAGAGTCCTAAAAAAAGATTCGAGAAGTAACTGTTTTGACTTTCGTCATAATTCTCGCAGATGAACCCCTATTGTACTATGTGTTTCTATCCAACCCATACGCATGGACACACCTAAAATGAAATTTGGCTTTACGCTAAAAAAAACAAATCACCTTGGGTTTGGAAGATACCTGTACTTGATGCTCATGTGTGATATTTGTTGTCTCATGAGATACTTGGTTATTTGTAATTACCAAATATCACTGGTGATGGGTCATGTAGTCTAGGCCCTGACAGAAAATGATCTGTGATTGTTTTGCATAACAGTGATTTTGTTCTCATTTATGGTTATATGTAAATCATATAGGGTAAGGTTCTCAGAAGTATGTGTACAGTTAGCTTATGTGTGATCACCTACCAAATTTCTGGTAAATAATAAATGGAATCCACAATATTATATCATATTTTTATCAGTTTGCCTAAATTAATGTGTTTGTTTCAGTATACTCTGTAGGGAGCTCTATTCTGTAGTGCTCTTTTCCGTTGGTATCTTGCATGGAAAAATGCCAGTGAACTGAAAGTATGTCAAGTCGATATGATTATTGGTTAATTGCTTGCATGTGATTGTAGTTTTTAACTACATGGATAACTTGGACCTTGGCGCTTATCTATATGTAAGTTCTCATGCTCTTGGCAACCCCATACTTTTAGACAATAGGAATTGGTTTTTGTATTGACAGGAAAAAGAGAAAATAAATAGGTACTCTTTTCTTCAAATGATCTTGATTTGATTTGTTCTCATTGTGATATTAGAGCTTCATCATTCGACGTCAATTATAGCAAAATACTACGGTGGTCATATTTGTTTTATGTTTTTGTTCTTTGATGAGGTCTTAATAACTATGTAGATATAAGGATTGGTTTACTCATATGAGATTACTTATGGCATATCACTACCATTAGTAGAAAATTTGATATCATAATTCACATTTTTGTAAGTTCAATTATATTCCAATTGCGGTATTCATTGCAATTTTTTCATCTTAAAATCATATATCAACTTTGCAAGCAAAGTTATTTAATTTACATTATCACGTGCGTACAACTAAGAGTTCCCGCAACAACGTGCGGGGTATCATCTAGCTTTTTAAATGGAGGGCTACGCAAAGTGGCGCTCGCTGGTACGCTGCTTTGGTGATTTTTTTTCTTTTTTACTTTTTTTTAGATGGAAGTTAGGATTTTTTATAATGTTTTCCTAGATGGAGAAGAGGACTTCATGTGTTTTTTTAAATGAAAAGTGCGCACAACTTTCTGTCAAGCGGCGCCACAGGGTGGTGGCGCCCCTACCACTAGTAGAAACGGATCCTCACCTTCTGAAGTGGCTGAAAGAAATATGCCCTAGAGGCAATAACAAAGTAGTTGTTTTATATTTCCTTATTCATCATAAAGGTTCATTATTTATGCTAAAATTGTATTGATCGGAAACTTAAATACATGTGTGAATACATAAACAAATACCGTGTTCCTAGTAAGCCTCTACTAGACTAGCTCGTTAATCAAAGATGGTTAAGGTTTTCTAACCATGAACATGTGTTGTCATTTGATAACGGGGTCACATCATTAGGAGAATGATGTGATGGACAAGACCCATCCGTTAGCTTAGCATAATGATCGTTCAATTTATTGCTATTGCTTTATTCATGTCAAATACATATTCCTTCGACTATGAGATCATGCAACTCCCGAATACCGGGGGAATGCCTTGTGTGCTATCAAACATCACAACGTAACTGGGTGATCATAAAGATGCTCTACAGGTATCTCCGAAGGTGTTTGTTGAGTTGGCATAGATCAAGATTAAGATTAGTCACTCCGAGTATCGGAGAGGTATCTCTGGGCCCTCTCAGTAATACACATCAAAAGAAGCCTTGCAAGCAAATGACTAATGAATTAGTACGAGATGATGTATTACGGAACGAGTAAAGTGTAGGAGATATGCCCTAGAGGCAATAATAAATGTTATTGATTATCTCCCTGTTCATAATTATGTTTATGTTCCATGCTATAACTTATGTGGTTCCCGAGCCCGTATATCCATAAAGGCTCTGGGGAGAACCCATATGCACATGTGGAATAATAAACGATAAAATGTATTCCTAGTCATGCCTCTAAGACTAGCTCAAGTGTTGCATGATGATTATGTTTTCCCAATCATGGGCATGTCTATGCCAAGCAACTTTGAGGGCACAATGTCAGGAAGGACATTTGTGTTGAATCGACCCAAATTGATGTTATGCTATGAGATACATTTGTCACAAGTTTATTGGTACATAACATAGAGATGGTTAACGTTTGCATGATTCCTTAGACCATGAGAGTATCGAGTTTCTTCATGCTTGCTTCATGAACTTTGGGGTTTGTTAAACGTCATCCGTAAATGGGTGGCTATTACGGCGGCTTACGGGTTCATGGAAAAGTGTGTCAAGTAACTTGATAGCTCAAGATTGGGATTTGCTCCTCCAACGATGGAGAGATATCTCCGGGCCCTCTCGGTGTTACGGTATCCATCATCGTCTGGCCAGACACTTTGTGATTTGATCACGGGGATGCCGGAACACGATAACGAGAAAAGAGAACAATACCGGTAACGAGGTAACTAGCATAGTGGACAAGTTGTTGATCCACGGGAATGCCAACATGTCTCACCTCGGGTATTTGTAACATATCGCGAAGCAACAGGAATAGCACACGGCAACTGGAGGTTCACTCGAATATTTATTCGTGTGGGTATAGGGGTCAATATGGGTGTCCACGGCTCCGATGTTGATCATTGATCGGAAGGGGTTCCGGGTCATGTCTATACTTCACCGAACCTATAGGGTCACACGCTTAAGGGTCATCTATCTGCTGAATACTAGACAGGGAGTCTGAGAGAAAATCACCGAAAAAGTTTCGGACACCGAAAAGTTTCGGACAGCGGAATCGTACCGCAGAGAGAGGTCACCGGATAAGTTTCGATGATACCGAAAAGTTGTTTCGGGATACACCATTAAGTCAAATTGGTTTGTGCACATGCCTGATAATTCTTGGAGGATGCCAGAATCATTCTGGAAGCTTTTTGGAATTTTCTGAGATAAAAACCGGAAATGTTCCGGAGCTGCCGGAGCCACTTCAGATGCGTTTCGCAGATGAAAATCACTAAAACCGGAATTGTTTCGGAACGCATTGAAAATCATTTTAGTGGGTACTAGAAATGTTCTTAGCCCACATAAATATTTTCAGTTCGATCAGACGCTCAAAAATGTCGTCGTGAATAGTGAAAATCAGCTTTATGGTTACTTTATGGAAAGCCACCTTTTGGGGCTTTGCTCCAAAAGATCTTGGGGATGACATGGATGGATAGGAGCCATTTTTTGGGCCCCTCATGGGGGTGTGGCCGGCCACATGGGGTATCCCCCCTTGGGGACCCTCTTGTTCCTTGGTTTCACTCCTAGGTCCTTGTGGAAGGACTTCATTCATGTGCATTTTGGGTTTTTTGTGAAACTACCCTACCCCCTTGGGATTTCCTATAAATAGAGGTGGAGGGGCAGCCCTCCACACTCATCCCTTGCTCTCATACACATGCCATGCATTATCTGGCTTCTTCTCTCCCTCCCAGGAAAAGAGTTTCGTAGAGCCGTAAGGCTGTCTGGGTTCCGGCAGGAACTAGTTCTGGACGGCGAAGCCCTGCCGGATAGATGACACCGTATGTGTGCAACTCTGTAGAGAGATCGTAGTTTCGGTCTTAGTTCGTGAGTGCCTCCCGAAGGGCTGTCCGTGTGACCGTCTGAGTTTCGAAGGTCCTCCCGAAGGGCTGTCCGAGTGACCGTTCGAGTTTCGAAGGTCCTCCCGAAGAGCTGTCCGCGACACCGTCCGGGGGACTGTTCGACCGCCTCCCGGAGGGCTGTCCGAGGAGCAGATGAGGGTATACATCCTCGCGGTTGGGAGGTTGTAAATCCTAGCTGCGGGGATCTGCACCGCCGATCATCATCGACTCTACTTCCCGGTGCGCTACGAGTCGGTAACGAAAAAGATCAAACCATGTATGCAGTCTCCATAGTGGTCCTGGGCTGGTGCGTAGGTCAGAGAATTTTTGTTTTCTGCTGCGTTCCCCTTCATAAAGAGACTTCCCGGTAACGAGATTGAACTAGGTATAGAGATACCGACGATCGAATCTCGGGCAAGTAACATACCGATGGACAAAGGGAATTACGTATGTTGTCATAACGGTTCGACCGATAAAGATCTTCGTAGAATATGTAGAAACCAATATGGGCATCCAGGTTCCGCTATTGGTTATTGACTGAAGAGGTATCTTGGTCATGTCTACATAGTTCTCGAACCCGTAGGGTCAGCACGCTTAATGTTCATTGACGATATAGTGTTATATGAGTTATATGATTTGGTGACCGAATGTTGTTTGGAGTCCCGGATGAGATCACGGACATGACGAGGAGTCCCTAAATGGTCGAGAGGTAAAGATTGATATATAGGACGATGGTATTCGGACAGAGGAATAGTTTCGGAGTGCACTGGGTACTCATTGGGTCACCGGAAGGGGTTTCGGGCATCCCTGGCAAGTGTATGGGCCTTATGGGCCAAAGGGGGGGCAGACCAGCCCACAAGGGGGCTGGTGCGCCCCTTCCCTTAGCTGGCTGGCCCTAGGGGAAGGAAAGGGGAGGGGTGGCCCCTCCTGCCTTTCCCTCCTCAGGAGAGAAAGGAAAGGGGGCGCCACCTCCTCCTTCCTTCCTCCCACACTCCAAATGAGGAAGGGGCGCCACTTGGGGGAAGACTGAAGGAAATATGCCCTAGAGGCAATAATAAAGTTATTATTTATTTCCTTATATCATGATAAATGTTTATTATTCATGCTAGAATTGTATTAACCGGAAACATAATACATGTGTGAATACATAGACAAACAGAGTGTCACTAGTATGCCTCTACTTGACTAGCTCGTTGATCAAAGATGGTTAAGTTTCCTAGCCATTGACATGGGTTGTCATTTGATTAACGGGATCACATCATTAGGTGAATGATGTGATTGACTTGACCCATTCCATTAGCTTAGCACTCGATCGTTTAGTATGTTGCTATTGCTTTCATCATGACTTATACATGTTGCTATGACTATGAGATTATGCAACTCCCGTTTACCGGAGGAACACTTTGTGTGCTACCAAACGTCACAACGTAACTGGGTGATTATAAAGGTGCTCTACAGGTGTCTCCGAAGGTACTTGTTGGGTTGGCGTATTTCGAGATTAGGATTTGTCACTCCGATTGTCGGAGATGTATCTCTGGGCCCACTCGGTAATGCACATCACTTAAGCCTTGCAAGCATTGCAACTAATGAGTTAGTTGCGGGATGATGTATTACGGAACGAATAAAGAGACTTGCTGGTAACGAGATTGAACTAGGTATTGACGATCGAATCTCGGGCAAGTAACATACCGATGACAAAGGGAACAACGTATGTTGTTATGCGGTCTGACCGATAAAGATCTTCGTAGAATATGTGGGAGCCAATATGAGCTTCCAGGTTCCGCTATTGGTTATTGACCAGAGACGTGTCTCGGTCATGTCTACATAGTTGTCGAACCCGTAGGGTCTGCACGCTTAACGTTTCGATGATAGTTATATTATGAGTTTATATGTTTTGATGTACCGAAGATTGTTCGGAGTCCCGGATGTGATCACGGACATGACGAGGAGTCTCGAAATGGTCGAGACATGAAGATTGATATATTGGAAGCCTATATTTGGATATCGGAAGTGTTCCGGGTGAAATCGGGATTTTACCGGAGTACCGGAGGGGTTACCGGAACCCCCCGGGGGTTAATGGGCCATAGTGGGCCTTAGTGGAGAAGAGGAGAGGCGGCCAGGGCAAGGGCCGCGCGCCCCTCCCCCTAGTCCGAATAGGACAGGGAGAGGGGGGCGGCGCCCCCCCCCCTTCCTTCTTCTCCTCCACCTCTTTCCCCCTCTTCTCCTAATCCAACAAGGAAAAGGGAGGGAGTCCTACTCCCGGTGGGAGTAGGACTCCTCCTGGCGCGCCCCCTCCTGGCCGGCCGCACCTCCCCCTTGCTCCTTTATATACGGGGGCAGGGGGCACCCTAGAGACACAACAATTGATCGTTTGATCTTTTAGCCGTGTGCGGTGCCCCCTCCACCATAGTCCACCTCGATAATACTGTAGCGATGCTTAGGCGAAGCCCTGCGTCGGTAGAACATCATCATCGTCACCACGCCGTCGTGCTGACGAAACTCTCCCTCAACACTCGGCTAGATTGGAGGTCGAGGGACGTCATCGGGCTGAACGTGTGCTGAACTCGGAGGTGTCGTGCGTTCGGTACTTGATCTGTCGGATCGTGAAGACGTACGACTACATCAATCGTGTTGTGCTAACGCTTCCGCTTTCTGTCTACGAAGGTACGTGGACAACACTCTCCCCTCTCGTTGCTATGCATCACCATGATCTTGTGTGTGCGTAGGAAATTTTTTGAAATTACTACGTTCCCCAACAAAAACCTCAAGTAGGATTCGGCCTACTTGGGGGGCGCCTCCTGGCCACTCCCTCGACACACCCCCCCCCCCACCTATATATATGTGGGAGGGGGCGCCTAGAACAAGACACAACATTTGTTGGCCGTGTGCGGCGCCCCCCTCCACCATTTAGACCCCAGTCATATTTTTGTAGTGCTTAGGCGAAGCTCTGCGGAGATAACTTCACCATCACCATCACCAGGTCGTCGTGCTGCCGGAACTCATCCACTACCTTGTCGTCTTGCTGGATCAAGAAGGCGTGGACGTCACCGAGCTGAACGTGTGCTAAACACGGAGGTGTCGTACGTTCGGTACTCGATCGGTTGGATCGCGAAGAAAGTTCGACTACATCAACCGCATTGTCAAAGGCTTCCGCTTATGGTCTACGAGGGTACGTAGACACACTCTCCCCCTCGTTGCTATGCATCTCCATGGATAGATCTAGCGTGTGCGTAGAATTTTTTATTTTCCATGCAACGTTTCCCAACAGTGGCATCCGAGCCAGGTCTATGCGTAGATGATATGCACGAGTAGAACACAAAGAGTTGTGGGTGGTGATAGTCATACTACTTACCACCAACGTCTTATTTTTATTCGGCGGTATTGTGGGATGAAGTGGCCTGGACCAACCTTACATGTGCACGCACATGAGATTAGTTCCACCGATTGACATGCAACTAGTTTTGCATAAAGGTGGCTGGCGGGTTTCTATTTCTCCTACTTTACTTGAGTCGAATTTGACTACGGCCAGTCCTTGAAGAAGGTTAAAACAGTAAACTTGGTGAATCACCGTTGTGGTTTTTGCGTAGGTAAGAACTGTTCTTGCTAGAAGCCCGTAGCAGTCACGTAAAACTTGCAACAACAAAGTAGAGGACGTCTAACTTGTTTTTGCAGGGCATGTTGTGATGTGATATGATATATGTTGATGTATGAGATGATCATGTTTTGTAATATCGACAACCGGCAGGAACCTTAGGGTTGTCTCTTATTGTATGAAGTGCAAACGCCATGTAATTGTTTTACCTTATCGCTATGCGTTAGCAATAGTTGTAGAAGCAATAGTTGGCGAGACGACCCCGACGCAACGATGGAGATCAAGGTGTCGAGCCAGTGACGATGGAGATCATGACGATGCTTTGGAGATGGAGATCAAAAGCACAAGATGATGATGGTCATATCATGTCACATATTTTGATTGCATGTGATGTTTATTCTTTATGCATCTTATTTTTCTTGGAACGACGGTAGCATTATAAGATGATCTCTTCACTAAATTTCAAGATAAAAGAGTTCTCCCCGAGTATGCACCGTTGCCAAAGTTCGTCATTTCAAAGCACCTCGTGATGATCGGGTGTGATAGACTCTACGTTCACATACAATGGGTGTAAGACAGTTTTGCACATGCATAATACTTGGGTTAAACTTGACGAGCCTAGCATGTACAGACATGGTCTCGGAACACTAGAAACCAAAAGGTCGAACATGAGTCATATAGTAGATATGATCAACACTGAGATGTTCACCATTGATGACTACCCCATCTCACATGATGATCGGACATGGGTTAGTTGATTTGGATAATATATCACTTAGATAAGTTGAGGGATGTAAATTTAAGTGGGAGTTCATTAGTAATTTGATTAATTGAACTTAATTTATCATGAACTTAGTCTTAATAGTTTTTGCATATCTATGTTGTAGATCAATAGCTCATGATATAGCTCCCCTATTTTGATATGTTCCTAGAAAAAACTAAGTTGAAAGATGATGGTAGCAATAAGGCGGACTCGGTCCGTGATTTGAGGATTATCCTCATTGCTGCACAGAAGAATTATGTTCTTGATACACTGCTAGGTGACAGACCTATTGCAGGAGCAGATGTAGACGTTATGAACGTTTGGCAAGCTCGATGTGATGACTACTTAATAGTTTAGTGCGCCATGTTTTACGGCTTAGAACCGGGACTTCACAAACATTTTGAATGCCATGAAGCATATGAGATGTTCCAAGAGCTGAAATTGGTATTTCAGACTCATGCCCATGTCGAGAGGTATGAGACCTCTGACAAGTACTTTGCCTACGAGATTGAGGAGAATAGCTCAGCCAGTGAGCATGTGCTCAGAATGTCTGGGTACTACAATCGCTTGAATCAAGTGGGTGTTAATCTTCCAGATAAGATAGTGATTAATAGATTTCTCTAGTCACTATCACCAAGCTACTAGAACTTCGTGATGAACTATAATATGCAAGGGATGATGAAAAATACTCCCGAGCTCTTCGCGATGCTGAAATCGGCAAAGGTAGAAATCAAGAAAGAGCATCAAGTGTTGATGGTTAATAAGATCACTAGTTTCAAGAAAAAAGGCAAAGAGAAAGAAAGGGAACTTCAAGAAGAATGGCAAGCAAGTTGCCACTCCCGTGAAGAAGCCCAAACCTGGACCTAAGCCTGAAACTGAGTGCTTCTACTGCAAAGGGAATGGTCACTAGAAACAGTACTGCCCCAAATACTTGGTGGATAAGAATGATGGCAAAGTGAACAAAGTTATATTTGATATACATGTTATTGATGTCTACCTTACTAGTATTCGTAGTAGCCCATGAGTATTTGATACTGGTTCAGTCGCTAAGATTAGTAACTCAGAGTTGCAGATAAACATAGACTAGTTAAGGGCGTGGTGACGATGTGTGTTGGAAGTGATTCCAAGGTTGATACGATCACCATCGCACACTCCCTCTACCTTCGGGGTTAGTGTTGAGCCTAAATAAATGTTATTTGGTGTTTGCGTTGAGCATGAACAAGATTAGATCATGTTTATTCCAATATGGTTATTCATTTAAGTCAGAGAATAATTGTTGTTCTGTTTACATGAATAAAACCTGCTATGGTCATACACCCAATATAAATGGTTTATTGAATCTCGATCGTAGTGATACAAATATTCATAATATTGATGCCAAAGATGCAAAGTTGATAGTGACAGTGCAACATACTTGTGGCACTGCCGTTTAGGTCATATTGGTGTAAAGCGCATGAAGAAACTCCATGCGGATGGACTTTTGGATTCACTTGATTATGAATCATTTGATACTTGCGAACCATGCCTCATGGGCAAGATGACTAAAACTCTATTCTCCGGAACAATGGAGCGAGCTAATGACTTATTGAAAATAATACGTCCCGATGTGTATGCGGTCCGATGAGTGTTGAAGCACGCGGTGGGTATCGTTATTTTCTGACCTTCACAGATGATTTGAGTAGGTATGGGTATTCTACTTGATGAAAAACAAGTCTGAAACATTTGAAAAGTTCAAAGAATTTCAAAGTGAAGTGGAGAATCATCATAACAAGAAAATAAAGTTTCTATGATCTGATCGCGGAGGCGAATATTTGAGTTATGGCCTTCATTTAAAACAATGTGGAATTATTTCACAACTCATGCTACCTAGAACACCACAGCGTAATGGTGTGTCCGAACGTCGTAACCGTACTTTATTAGATATGGTGCATTCTATGATGTCTCTTACCGATTTACCACTATCATTTTGGGGTTATGCATTAGAGACAGCTGCATTCACGTTAAATAGGGCAGCGTCTAAATCCGTTGAGACAACACCGGATGAACTGTGGTTTGGAAAGAAACCTAAGCTGTCGTTTCTTAAAGTTTGGGGATGCGATGCTTATGTCAAAAGGCTTTAGCCTGATAAGCTCGAACCTAAATCAGAGAAGTGCATCTTCATAGGATACCCTAAATAAACAATTGGGTACACCTTCTACCACAGATCCGAAGGCAAGATCTTTGTTGCTAAGAATGGATCCTTTCTAGAGAAGGAGTTTCTCTCGAAATAAGTGAGTGGGAGGAAAGTAGAACTTGATGAGGTAATTGTACCTTCTCTCGAATTGGAAAGTACTACATCAGATAAATCTGTTCCCGTGATGCCTACACCAACTAGAGAGGAAGCTAATGATGATCATGAAACTTCAGATCAAGTTACAACTGAACCTCGTAGGTCAACCAGAGCACGATCCGCACCAGGGTGGTACGGTAATCCTGTCCTGGAAGTCATGTTATTAGACCAAGGCGAACCTATGAACTATGAAGAAGCTATGATGAGACCAGATTCCGACAGATGGCTTGAGGCCATGAAATCTGAGATAGGATCCATGTATAAGAATAAAGTGTGGACTTTGGTGGACTTGCCCGATGAGTGGCAAGACATAGAAAATAAATGGATCTTCAAGAAGAAGAGTGACGCTGATAGTAATATTACTATCTACAAAGCTCGACTTGTCGCGAAAGGTTTTCGACAAGTTCAAGGAGTTGACTACGATGAGACTTTCTCACCCGTAGCGATGCTTAAGTCAGTCCGAATCATGTTAGCAATTACCGCATTTTATGATTATGAAATCTAGTAAATGGATGTCAAAACTGCATTCCTTAATGGATATCTTAAAGAAGAGTTGTATATGATGCAACCAGAAGGTTTTGTCGATCCTAAAGGTGCTAACAAAGTGTGCAAGATCCAGCGATCCATCTATGGACTGGTGCAAGCATCTCGGAGTTGGAATATAGGCTTTGATGAGGTGATCAAAGCATATGGTTTTATACAGACTTACGGTGAAGCCTGTATTTACAAGAAAGTGAGTGGGATCTCTGTAGCATTTCTGATATTATATGTGGATGACATATTGTTGATTAGAAATGATATAGGATTTCTGGATAGCATAAAAGGATACTTGAATAAGAATTTTTCAATGAAAGACCTCGGTGAAGCTGCTTGCATATTGGGCATCAAGATCTATAGGGATAGATCGAGACACTTAATAGGACTTTCACAAAGCACATACCTTGGCAAAGTTTTGAAGAAGTTCAAAAAGAATCCGTCTAAGAAAGGGTTCTTGCCTGTATTACAAGGTGTGAACTTGAGTAAGACTCAAAGCCCAACCACGGCAGAAGATAGAGAGAGGATGAAAGTCATTCCCTATGCCTCAGTCATAGGATCTATAAAGTATGCCATGTTGTGTACCAGACCTATTGTGTACCTTGCCATGAGTTTGGCAAGGGGGTACAATAGTGATCCAGAAGTGGATCACTGGACAACGGTCAAAATTATCCTTAGTTACCTAAGAGGACTAAGGAAATGTTTCTCGGTTATGGAGGTGATAAAGAGTTCGTCATAAAGGGTTACGTTGATGCAAGCTTTGACACTGATTCAAATGACTCTGAGTCTCGTTCTAGATACGCGTTGAAAGTGGGAGCAATTATCTAGAGTAGCTCCATGTAGAGCATTGTAGACATAGAAATTTACAAAATACATACGGATATGAATGTGGCAGACCCGTTGACTAAATGTCTCTCACAAGCAAAATATGATCACACCTTAAACTCTTTTGGTGTTAGTCACATGGCGATGTGAACCATGGGTGTTAATCACATGACGATGTGAACTAGATTATTGACTAGTGCAAGTGGGAGACTGAAGGAAATATGCCCTAGAGGCAATAATAAAGTTGTTATTTTATATTTCCTTATTCATGATAAAGGTTTATTATTCATGCTATAATTGTATTGATCGGAAACTTAAATACATGTGTGAATACATAAACAAATACCGTGTCCCTAGTGAGCCTCTATTAGACTAGCTCATTGATCAAAGATGGTTAAATTTTCCTAACCACGGACATGTGTTGTCATTTGATAACGGGATCACATCATTAGGAGAATGATGTGATGGACAAGACCCATCTGTTAGCTTAGCATAATGATCGTTCAGTTTATTGTTATTGCTTTCTTCATGTCAAATACATATTCCTTTGACTATGAGATTATGCAACTCCCGAATACCGAAGGAATGCCTTGTGTGCTATCAAACGTCACAACATAACTGGGTGATCATAAAGATGTTCTACAGGTATCTCCGAAGGTGTTTGTTGAGTTGGCATATATCAAGAATAGGATTTGTCACTCTGAGTATCGGAGAGGTATCTCTGGGCCCTCTCGGTAATACAAATCATAAGAAACCTTGCAAGCAAATAACTAATGAGTTAGTTACGAGATGATGCATTATGGAACGAGTAAAGAGACTTGTCGGTAAAGAGATTGAACTAGGTATAGAGATACCGATGATCGAATCTCGGGCAAGTAACATACCGACGGACAAAGGGAATTACGTATATTGTCATAACGGTTCGACCGATAAAGATCTTCGTGGAATATGTAGGAACCAATATGGGCATCCAGGTTCCGAAATTGGTTATTGATCGTAGAGGTGTCTCGGTCATGTCTACATAGTTCTCGAACCCGTAGGGTCCGCACGCTTAACGTTTGTTGACGATATAGTGTTATATGAGTTATATGATTTGGTGAACGAATGTTATTCAGAGTCCCGGATGAGACCACGGACATGACAAGGAGTCTCGAAATAGCCGAGAGGTAAAGATTAATATATAGGACGATGGTATTCATGTTGGGGAACGCAGTATTTCAAAAGAATTACCTACGATCACGCAAGATCTATCTAGGAGATGCATAGCAACGAGCGGGGAGAGTGTGTCTACGTACCCTCGTAGACCGAAAGCGGAAGCGTATAGTAACGCGATTGATGTAGTCGAACTTCTTCGCGATCCAACCGATCCAAGTACCGAACGTACGGCACCTCCGCGTTCAGCACACGTTCAGCTCGATGATGTCCCTCGGGCTCTTGACCCAGTTGAGGACGAGGGAGAGTTCCGTCAGCACGACAGCGTGGCGACGGTGATGATGAAGTTACCCGCGCATCGCTTTGCCTAAGCACTACGACGATATGACCGAGGTGTGTAACTATGGAGGGGGCACCGCACACGGTTAAGAGAAACTTGTGTGTCTATGGGGTGCCCCCCTCCCCCGTATATAAAGGAGGGGAGGAGGAGGCGGCTGGCCTAGGGGGCGCGCCATAGAGGGGAGTCCAACTAGGACTCCCAATCCTAGTTGGACTCCCTTTCTTTTTCCGGAGAGGGGGGAAGAGGGAAGGGAGAGGAGGAGGAGAAGGAAAGGGGGGGCGCCCCCCTCCCTAGTCCAATTCAGACTCCCTATAGGGAGGGGCGCGACTGCCCCTTGTGGGCTGCCTCCTCTCTTCCCTATGGCCCATGTAGGCCCAATCTTCCCCCAGGGGGGTTCCGGTAACCTCCCGGTACTCCAGAAAAATGCCTGAATCACTCGGAACCATTCCAATGTACGAATGCAACCTTCCAATATATGAATCTTTACCTCTCGACCATTTCGAGACTCCTCGTCATGTCCGTGATCTCATCCGGGACTCCAAACAATCTTCGGTCATCAAATCACATAACTCATAATACAAATCGTCACCGAACGTTAAGCGTGCGGACCCTACGAGTTCAAGAACTATGTAGACATGACCGAGACACATCTCCGGTCAATAACTAATAGCGGAACATGGATGCTCATATTGGCTCCTACATATTATACAAAGATCTTTATCCGTCAAACCGCATAACAACATACGTTGTTCCTTTTGTCATCGGTATGTTACTTGGCCGAGATTCGATCGTCGGTATCATCATACCTAGTTCAATCTCGTTACCGGCAAGTCTCTTTACTCGTTCTGTAATGTATCATCCCGCAACTAACTCATTAGTCACATTGCTTGCAAGGCTTATAGTGATGAGCATTACCGAGAGGGCCTAGAGATACCTCTCTGATACACTGAGTGACAAATCCTAATCTCGATCTATGCCAACTCAATAAACACCATCGGAGACACCTGTAGAGCATCTTTATAATCACCTAGTTTCATTGTAACGTTTGATAGCACACAAGGTGTTCCTCCGGTATTCGGGAGTTGCATAATCTCATAGTCAGAGGAACATGTATAAGTCATGATGAAAGCAATACTCCCTCTCTCTCAGTTTACAGGGCGTGCGCGTACCCCTAGGTCGTCAGTTTGACCAACCAAATACAAGTCATATATTACAAAAAAATATACCAATATAAACTTAAAATGTTCTATTTTCAAACGGTATAACTTTTATGTTATATAATTTATAGGGTGATAAAATTGGCAACCTAGGTATACGCATAGGACTTGTAAACTGAAACGGAGGGAGTAGCAATAAAACTAAACGATCATTAATGCTAAGCTAACAGATGGGTCTTGTCCATCACATCATTCTCTAATGATGTGATCCCGTTCATCAAATGACAACACATGTCTATGGTTAGGAAACTTAACCATCTTTGATTAACGAGCTAGTCAAGTAGAGGCATACTAGGGACACTCTGTTTGTCTATGTATTCACACATGTACTAAGTTTCCGGTTAATACAATTCTAGCATGAATAATAAACATTTATCATGATATAAGGAAATATAAATAACAACTTTATTATTGCCTCTAGGGCATATTTCCTTCAGTCTCCCACTTGCACTAGAGTCAATAATCTAGATTACATAGTAATGATTCTAACACCCATGGAGTCTTGGTGATGATCATGTTTTGCTCGTGGAAGAGGCTTAGTCAACGGGTCTGCAACATTCAGATCCATGTGTATTTTGCAAACTTCTATGTCTCCCTCCTTGACTAGATCGCGGATGGAATTGAAGCGTCTCTTGATGTGCTTGGTTCTCTTGTGAAATCTGGATTCCTTCGCCAAGGCTATTGCTCCAATATTGTCACAAAATATTTTCATTGGATCCGATGCACTAGGTATTACACATAGATCGGATATGAACTCCTTCATCCAGACTCCTTCATTTGTTGCTTCCGAAGCAGCTATGTACTCCGCTTCACACGTAGATCCCGCCACGACGCTCTGCTTGGAACTGCACCAACTTATAGCTCCACCATTCAATATAAATACGTATCCGGTTTGTGACTTAGAGTCATTCGGATCAGAGTCAAAGCTTGCATCGATGTAACTATTTACGACAAGCTCTTTGTCACCTTCATAAACGAGAAACATATCCTTAGTCCTTTTCAGGTATTTCAGGATGTTCTTGACCGCTGTCCAGTGATCCACTCCTAGATTACTTTGGTACCTCCCTGCTAAACTAATAGCAAGGCACACATCAGGTCTGGTACACAACATTGCATACATGATAGAACCTATGGCTGAGGCATAGGGAATGACTTTCATTTTCTCTCTATCTTCTGCAATGGTCGGGATTGAGTCTGACTCAACTTCACACCTTGTAACACAAGAAAGAACCCTTTCTTTGACTGATCCATTTTGAACTTCTTCAAGACTTTATCAAGGTATGTGCTTTGTGGAAGTCCAATTAAGTGTCTTGATCTATCTCTATAGATCTTGATGCCCAATATATAAGCAGCTTCACCGAGGTCTTTCATTGAAAAATTCTTATTCAAGTATATCCTTTTATGCTATTCAGAAATTCAGTATCATTTTCGATCAGCAATATGTCATCTACATATAATATCAGAAATGCTACAGAGCTCCCACTCACTTTCTTGTAAATACAGACTTATCCAAAAGTCTGTATAAAACCATATGCTTTGATCACACTATCAAAGCGTCTATTCCAACTCCGAGAGGCTTGCACCAGTCCATAAATGGATCGCTGGAGCTTGCACACTTTGTTAGCACCTTTTGGATCGACAAAACCTTCTGGTTGCATCATATACAACTCTTCTTTAAGGTATCCATTAACGAATGCAGTTTTGACATCCATTTGCCAAATTTCATAATCATAAAATGCGGCAATTGCTAACATGATTCGGATAGACTTAAGCATCGCTACGGGTGAGAAGGTCTCATCGTAGTCAACTCCTTGAACTTGTCGAAAACCTTTCGCAACAAGTCAAGCTTTGTAGACAGTAACATTACCGTCAGCGTGAGTCTTCTTCTTGAAGATCCATTTATTCTCTATTTCTTGCCGATCATCGGGCAAGTCAACCAAAGTCCACACTTTGTTCTCATACATGGATCCCATCTCAGATTTCATGGCCTCAAGCCATTCTGTGGAATCTGGGCTCATTGTCGCTTCCTCATAGTTTGTAGGTTCGTCATGGTCAAGTAACATGACCTCCAGAACAGGATTACCATACCACTCTGGTGCGGATCTTACTCTTGTTGACCTACGAGGTTTAGTAGTAACTTGATCAGAAGTTTCATGATCATTATCATTAGCTTCCTCACTAATTGGTGTAGGAATCACTGGAACTGATTTCTGTGATGAACTACTTTCCAATAAGAGAGCAGGTACAATTACCTCATCAAGTTCTACTTTCCTCCCACTCACTTCTTTCGAGAGAAACTCCTTTTCTAGAAAGGATCCATTCTTAGCAACGAATATCTTGCCTTCGGATCTGTGATAGAAGGTGTACCCAACAGTCTCCTTTGGGTATCCTATGAAGACACATTTCTCCGATTTGGGTTCGAGCTTATCAGGTTGAAGCTTTTTCACATAAGCATCACAGCCCCAAACTTTAAGAAATGACAACTTGGGTTTATTGCGAAACCATAGTTCATATGGTGTCGTCTCAACGGATTTAGATGGTGCCCTACTTAACGTGAATGCAGCCGTCTCTAAAGCATAACCCCAAAATTATAGCGGTAAATTAGTAAGAGACGTCATAGATCGCACCATATCCAATAAAGTACGGTTACGATGTTCAGACACACCATTACGTTGTGGTGTTCTAGGTGGCGTGTGTTGCGAAACTATTCTGCACTGTTTCAAATGAGGACCAAACTCATAACTCAAATATTCACCTCCACGATCAGACGTAGAAACTTTATTTTCTTGTTATGATGATTTTCCACTTCACTCTGAAATTCTTTGAAGTTTTCAAATGTTTCAGACTTATGCTTCATCAAGTAGATATACCCATATCTGCTCAAGTCATCTGTGAAGGTCAGAAAATAACGATACCCGCGGCGAGCCTCAACACTCATCAAACCGCATACATCAGTATGTATTATTTCCAACAAGTCTGTAGCTCACTCCATTGTTCCGGAGAACGGAGTCTTAGTCATCTTGCCCATGAGGCATGGTTCGCAAGCATCAAGTGATTCATAATCAAGTGATTCCAAAATCCCATCAGCATGGAGTTTCTTCATGCGCTTTACACCAATATGACATAAATGGCAGTGCCACAAATAAGTTGCACTATCATTATTAAACTTATATCTTTTGGCTTCAATACTATGAATATGTGTATCACTACTATCGAGATTCAACAAAAATAGACCACTCATCAAGGGTGCATCACCATAAAAGATATTACTCATATAAATAGAACAACCATTATTCTCTGATTTAAATGAATAACCGTCTCGCATCAAACAAGATCCATATATAATGTTCATGCTTAACGCTGGCACCAAATAACAATTATTCAGGTCTAAAACTAATCCCGAAGGTAGATGTAGAGGTAGCGTGCCGACGGCGATCACATCGACTTTGGAACCATTTCCCACGCGCATCGTCACCTCGTCCTTAGCCAATCTTCATTTAATCTGTAGCCCCTGTTTCGAGTTGCAAATATGAGCAACAGAACCAGTATCAAATACACAGGCGCTACTACGAGCATTACTAAGGTACACATCAATAACATGTATATCAAATATACCTTTCACTTTGCCATCCTTCTTATCCGCCAAATACTTGGGGCAGTTCCGCTTCCAGTGACCAGTCCCTTTGCAGTAGAAGCACTCAGTCTCAGGAGATTCTTTATCATGAAGATCATGGTGCTACTTTGAAGCACAAGTGTGGTAAAAGGATAGTAGCATTGCCCCTTCTCTCTTTTTCTCTCATCATTTTTTTGTTTTTTTGGCCTTCTCCCTTTTTTATGGCCTCTTTTTTCTCTTTTTTTTTATTTGGGCTTCTTTGGCCTCTTTTATTTATTTATTTTCGTCCGGAGTCTCATCCCGACTTGTGGGGGAATCATAGTCTCCATCATCCTTTCCTCACTGGGACAATGCTCTAATAATGATGATCATCACACTTTTATTTACTTACAACTCATGAATTACAACTCGATACTTAGAACAGAATATGACTCTATATGAATGCCTCCGGCGGTGTACCGGGATATGCAATGAATCAAGAGTGACATGTACGAAAGAATTATAAAGGTGGCTTTGCCACAAATACGATGTCAACTACATGATCATGCAAAGCAATATGACAATGATGAAGCGTGTCATAATAAATGGAACGGTGGAAAGTTGCATGGCAATATATCTCGGAATGGCTATGGAAATGCCATAATTGGTAGGTATGGTGGATGCTTTGAGGAAGTATAAGGTGGGTGTATGATACCGGTGAAAAGTGTGTGGTATTAGAGAGGCTAGCAATGGTGGAAGGGTGAGAGTGCGTATAATCCATGGACTCAACATTAGTCATAAAGAACTCATATACTTATTGCGAAAATTTATTAGTTATTGAAACTAAGTACTACGCGCATGCTCCTAGGGGGATAGATTGGTAGGAAAAGACCATCGCCGTCCCCGACGCCACTCATAAGGAAGACAATCAATAAATAAATCATGCTCCGACTTCATCACATAACGGTTCACCATACGTGCATGCTACGGGAATCACAAACTTTAGCACAAGTATCTCTCAAATTCACAACTACTCAACTAGCATGACTCTAATATCACCATCTTCATATCTCAAAACAATCATAAGGAATCAAACTTCTCATAGTATTCAATGCACTTTATATGAAAGTTTTTATTATACCCATCTTGGATGCCTATCATATTAGGACTAAATTCATAACCAAAGCAAATTACCATGCTGTTCTAAAGACTCTCAAAATAATATAAGTGAAGCATGAGAGTTCATCTATTTCTTCAAAATAAAACTACTGTCGTGCTCTAAAAGGATATAAGTGAAGCACTAGAGCAAATGACAAACTACTCCGAAAGATATAAGTGAAGATCAAAGAGTAGTCGAATAATTAAGCAACTATGTGAAGACTCTCTAACATTTAAGAATTTCATATCTTGGTATTTTATTCAAACAGAAAGCAAAACAAAATAAAATAAAATCACGCTCCAAGCAAAACACATATCATGTGGTGAATAAAAATATAGCTCCAAGTAAAGTTACCGATGAACGAAGACGAAAGAGGGGATGACATCCGGGGCATCCCCAAGCTTAGGCTCTTGTTTATCCTTGAATATTGCCTTGGGGTGCCTTGGGCATCCCCAAGCTTAGGCTCTTGCCACTCCTTATTCCATAGTCCATCGAATCTTTACCCAAAACTTGAAAACTTCACAACACAAAACTCAACAGAAAACTCGTAAGCTCCGTTAGTATAAGAAAATAAATCACCACTTAGGTACTGTTGTGAACTCATTCTAAATTCATATTGGTGTAATATCTACTGTATTCCAACTTCTCTATGGTTCATACCCTCCGATACTACTCATAGATTCATCAAAATAAGCAAACAACACAATGAAAACAGAATCTGTCAAAAACAGAACAGTCTGTAGTAATCTGTATCAAACATATACTTCTGGAACTCCAAAAAATCTGAAATAAATTGGTGGACCTTAGGAATTTGTCTATTAATCATCTGAAAAAACGAATCAACCTAAAAGCACTCTCCAGTAAAAAATGGCAGCTAATCTCGTGAGCGCTAAAGTTTCTGTTTTTTACAGCAAGATCATAAAGACTTCACCCAAGTCTTCCCAAAAGGTTCTACTTGGCACAAACACTAATTAAAACATAAAACCATATCTAACCAGAGGCTAGATGAATTATTTATTACTAAACAGGAGCAAAAGGCAAAGAACAAAAATAAAAATTGGGTTGCCTCCCAACAAGCGCTAGCGTTTAACGCCCCTAGCTAGGCATGATGATTTCAATGATGCTCACATAAAAGATAAGAATTGAAACATAAAGAGAGCTTCATGAAGAATATGACTAGCACATTTAAGTCTAACCCACTTCCTATGCATAGGGATTCTGTGAGAAAACAATTTATGGGAACAATAATCAACTAGCATAGGAAGGCAAAACAAGCATAACTTTAAAACTTTAAGCACATAGAGAGGAAACTTGATATTATTGCAATTCCTACAAGCATATATTCCTCCCTCATAATAATTTTCAGTAGCATCATGAATAAATTCAACAATATAACCATCACATAAAGCATTCTTTTCATGATCTACAAGCATAGAATTATTATTACTCTCCACATAAGCAAATTTCTTCTCATGAATAATAGTGGGAGCAAACTCAACAAAATAACTGTCATGTGAGGCATAATCCAATTGAAAACTAAAATCATGATGACAAGTTTCATGGTTATCATTATTCGTAATAGCATACAAGTCATCACAATAATCATCATAGATAGCAACTTTGTTCTCATAATTAATTGGAACCTCTTCCGAAATAGTGGATTCATCACTAAATAAAGTCATGACCTCTCCAAATCCACTTTCATAATTATCACAATAATATTCAACATCCTCCAAAATAGTGGGATCATTACTTCCTAAAGTTGACACTCTTCCAAACCCACTTTCATCAATATAATCATCATAAATAGGAGGCATGCTTTCATCATAATAAATTTGCTCATCAAAACTTGGGGGACTAAACATATCATCTTCATCAAACATAGCATCCCCAAGCTTGTGGCTTTGCATATCATTAGCATCATGGGTATTCAAAGAATTCATACTAACAACATTGCAATCATGCTCATCATTCACATATTTTATGCCAAGCATTCTATGTAATTCATCTTCTAGTACTTGAGCGCAATTTTCATCCCATCATTTTCACGAAAGACATTAAAAAGATGAAGAATATGAGGCACCCTTAATTCCATTTTTTTGTAGTTTTCTTTTATAAACTAAACTAGTGATAAAACAACAAACTAAAAGATTTGATTGCAAGATCTAAAGATATACCTTCAAGCACTCACCTCCCCGGCAACGGCGCCAGAAACTGCTTGATGTCTACTACACAACCTTCTTCTTGTAGATGTTGTTGGGCCTCCAAGTGCAGAGGTTTGTAGGACAGTAGCAAATTTCCCTCAAGTAGATGACTTAAGGTTTATCAATCCATTGGAGGCGTAGGTTGAAGATGGTCTCTCTCAAACAACCCTGCAACCAAATAACAAAGAGTCTCTTGTGTCCCCAACACACCCAATACAATGGTAAATTGTATAGGTGCACTAGTTCGGCGAAGAGATGGTGATACAAGTGCAATATGGATGGTAGATGGTTTTTGTAATCTGAAAATATAAAAACAGCAAGGTAACTAATGATAAAAGTGAGCGTAAACGGTATTGCAATGCTAGGAAACAAGGCCTAGGGTTCATACTTTCACTAGTGCAAGTTCTCTCAACAATAATAACATAATTGGATCATATAACTATCCCTCAACATGCAACAAAGAGTCACTCCAAAGTCACTAATAGCGGAGAACAAACGAAGAGATTATGGTAGGGTACGAAACCACCTCAAAGTTATTCTTTCTGATCGATCTATTCAAGAGTCCGTAGTAAAATAACACGAAGCTATTCTTTCCGTTCAATCTATCCTAGAGTTCGTACTAGAATAACACCTTAAGACACAAATCAACCAAAACCCTAATGTCACCTAGATACTCCAATGTCACCTCAAGTATCCGTGGGTATGATTATACGATATGCATCACACAATCTCAGATTCATCTATTCAAACCAACACAAAGTACTTCAAAGAGTGCCCCAAAGTTTCTACCATAGAGTCAAGACGAAAACGTGTGCCAACCCCTATGCATAAGTTCACAATGTCACGAAACCCACAAGTTGATCACCAAAACATACATCAAGTAGATCACGTGATATCCCATTGTCACCACAGATAAGCACATGCAAGACATACATCAAGTGTTCTCAAATCCTTAAAGACTCAACACGATAAGATAACTTCAAAGGGAAAACTCAATCCATTACAAGAGAGTAGAGGGGGAGAAACATCATAAGATCCAACTATAATAGCAAAGCTCGCGATACATCAAGATCGTACCACCTCAAGAACACGAGAGAGAGAGAGAGAGAGAGAGAGAGAGATCAAACACATAGCTACTGGTACATACCGTCAGCCCCGAGGGTGAACTACTCCCTCCTCGTCATGGAGAGTGCCGGGATGATGAAGATGGCCACCGGTGAGGGTTCCCCCCTCCGGCAGGGTGCCGGAATGGGTCTAGATTGATTTTTGGTGGCTACAAAGGCTTGCGGCGGTGGAACTCCCGATCTAGGTTATATTCTGGAGGTTTCTGTATATATAAGAGGTTTTGGCGTCGAGAACAAGTCAGGGGGGTCTCCGGGCTGTCCACGAGGTAGGGAGGCGTGCCCAGGGGGTGGGCGCGCCCCCCACCCTCGTGGGCAGCCCGGGACTCTTCTGGCCCAGCTCTTTTACTCCATGGCCTTCTTTTGGTCCAAAAATAAGTTCCGTAAAGTTTCAGGTCAATTGGACTCCGTTTGGTTTTCCCTTTCTGCGATACTAAAAAACAAGGAGAAAACAGAAACTGGCACTGGGCTCTAGGTTAATAGGTTAGTCCCAAAAATCATATAAAATAGCATATAAATGCATATAAAACATCCTAGATGGATAATATAATAGCATGGAACAATCAAAAATTATAGATACGTTGAAGACGTATCATTGCTACCATCATCTTTCAACTTAGCTTTCTCTAGGAACGCATTAAAATTCAAAGGAACGGTAGCACGGGCCATTGATCTACAACAACATAGACATGCAAAATACTATCAGGTACTAAGTTCATGATAAATTAAAGTTCAATTAATCATATTACTTAAGAACTCCCACTTAGATAGACATCCCTCTAGTCATCTAAATGATCACGTGATCCAAATCAACTAAACCATGTCCGATCATCACGTGAGATGGAGTAGTTTTCAATGGTGAACATCACTATGTTGATCATATCTACTATATGATTCACGCTCGACCTTTCGGTCTCAGTGTTCCGAGGCCATATTTGCATATGCTAGGCTCGTCAAGTTTAACCCGAGTATTCTGCGTGTGCAAAACTGGCTTGCACCCGTTGTATGTGAACGTAGAGCTTATCACACCCGATCATCACGTGGAGTCTCGACACAACGAACTGTAGCAACGGTGCATACTCAGGGAGAACACTTATACCTTGAAATTTAGTGAGAGATCATCTTACAATGCTACCACCGTACTAAGCAAAATAAGATGCATAAAAGATAAACATCACATGCAATCAAAATAAGTGATACGATATGGCCATCATCATCTTGTGCCTTTGATCTCCATCTCCAAAGCACTGTCATGATCACCATCGTCACCGGCTTGACACCTTGATCTCCATCGAAGCATCGTTGTCGTCTCGCCAACTATTGCTTCTACGACTATCGCTACCGCTTAGTGATAAAGTAAAGCAATTACATGGTGATTGCATTTCATACAATAAAGCGACAACCATAAGGCTGCTGCTAGTTGCCGATAACTTTTACAAAACATGATCATCTCATACAACAATTTATATTTCATCACGTCTTGACCATTTCACATCACAGCAAGCCCTGCAAAAACAAGTTAGACGTCCTCTACTTTGTTGTTGCAAGTTTTACGTGGCTGCTACGGGCTTCTAGCAAGAACCATTCTTACCTACGCATCAAAACCACAACGATTTTTCGTCAAGTGTGCTGTTTTAACCTTCAACAAGGACCAGGCGTAGTCAAACTTGATTCAACTAAAGTTGGAGAAACAGACACCCGCTAGCCACCTGTGTGCTAAGCACGTCGGTAGAACCAGTCTCATGAACGCAGTCATGTAATGTCGGTCCGAGCCGCTTCATCCAACAATACCGCCGAATCAAAGTAAGACGTTGCTGGTAAGCAGTATGACTATTATCGCCCACGACTCTTTGTGTTCTACTCGTGCATATAACATCTACGCATAGACCTGGCTCAGATGCCACTGTTGGGGAGCGCAGTATTTCAAAAAATTTACCTACGATCACGCAAGATCTATCTAGGAGATGCATAGCAACGAGCGGGGAGAGTGTTTCTATGTACCCTCGTAGACCGAAAGCGGAAGCATTTAGTAACGCGGTTGATGTAGTCGAACGTTTTCGCGATCCAACTGATCCAAGTACCGAACGTACGGCACCTCCGCGTTCAGCACACGACGTCCCTCGGGCTCTTGATCCAGTTGAGGACGAAGGAGAGTTCCGTCAGCACGATGGCGTGGCGACGGTGATGATGAAGTTACCGACGCAGGGCTTCGCCTAAGCACTACGACGATATGACCGAGGTGTGTAACTATGGAGGGGGCACCACACACGGTTAAGAGAAACTTGTGTGTCTATGGGGTGCCCCCCTCCCCCGTATATAAAGGAGGGGAGGAGGAGGCGGCCGTCCTAGGGGGCGCGCCATAGAGGGGAGTCCAACTAGGACTCCCAATCCTAGTTGGACCACCATTCCTTTTTCGGAGAGGGGGAAAGAGGGAAGGGAGAGGAGGAGGAGAAGGAAAGGGGGGCGCGCCCCCTCCCTAGTCCAATTCGGACTCCCTATAGGGAGGGGGCGCGGCTGCCCCCTTTGGGCTGCCTCCTCTCTTCCCTATGGCCCGTGTAGGCCCAATCTTCCCCCGGGGGGTTCCGGTAACCTCCCGGTACTCCGGAAAAATGTCCGAATCACTCGGAACCATTCCGATGTCAGAATGCAACCTTCCAATATATGAATCTTTACCTCTCGACCATTTTGAGACTCCTCGTCATGTCCGTGATCTCATCCAGGACTCTGAACAATCTTAGGTAATCAAATCACATAACTCATAATACAAATCGTCATCGAACGTTAAACGTGCGGACCCTACGGGTTCGAGAACTATGTAGACATGACTGAGACACATCTCCGATCAATAACCAATAGCGGAACCTGGATGCTCATATTGGTTCCTACATATTCTACGAAGATCTTTATCGGTCAAACCATGTAACAACATACGTTGTTCCCTTTGTCATCGATATGTTACTTGCCCGAGATTCGATCGTCGGTATCATCATACCTAGTTCAATATCGTTACCGGCAAGTCTCTTTACTCGTTCCGTAATGTATCATCCTACAACTAACTGATTAGTCACATTGCTTGCAAGGCTTATAGTGATGAGCATTACCGAGAGGGCCCGGAGAAACCTCTCCGATACACAGAGTGACAAATCCTAATCTCGATCTATGCCAACTCAACAAACACCATCGGAGACACCTGTAGAGCATCTTTATAATCACCCAGTTACGTTGTGACGTTTGATAGCACACAAGGTGTTCCTCCGGTATTCGGGAGTTGCATAATCTCATAGTCAGAGGAACATGTATAAGTCATGATGAAAGCAATAGCAATAAAACTAAACGATCATTAATGCTAAGCTAACGGATGGGTCCTGTCCATCACATCATTCTCTAATGATGTGATCCCGTTCATCAAATGACAACACATGTCTATGGTTAGGAAACTTAACCATATTTGATTAACGAGCTAGTCAAGTAGAGACATACTAGGGACACTTTGTTTGTCTATGTATTCACACATGTACTAAGTTTCCGGTTAATACAATTCTAGCATGAATAATAAACATTTATCATGATACAAGGAAATATGAATAACAACTCTATTATTGCCTCTAGGGCATATTTCCTTCAATTCGGACACTGGAACAGTTTTGGAGTGCACCAGGTACTCATCGGGTCACCGGAAGGGGTTTCACCTCGGGCAAGTGTATGGGCCTTATGGGCCAAAGGGGGGACAGACCAGCCCACAAGGGGGCTGGTGCACCCCTTCCCTTGGCTGGCTGGCCCTAGGGGAAGGGAAGGGGTGGCCCCTCCTGCCTTTCCCTCCTCAGGAGAGACAGGAAAGGGGGCGCCACCTCCTCCTTCCTTCCTCCCGCACTCCAAATAAGGAAGGGGCGCCACTTGGGGGAAGACCCCAAGTAGGTCCCTCC
>NC_057805.1:513304534-513336686 GCF_018294505.1 Triticum aestivum | reverse complement strand
CCCCCACCTATATATATGTGGGAGGGGCGCCTAGCACAAGACACAACATTGTCTTAGCCGTGTGAGGTGCCACCCTCCACCGTTTAGACCCCCGGTCATATTTTCGTAGTGCTTAGGCGAAGCCCTGCGGAGATTACACCATCACTGTCACCACGTCGTCGTGCTGCCGGAACTCATCCACTACCTCGCCGTCTTGCTGGATCAATAAGGCGTGGACGTCACCAAGCTGAACCTGTGCTGAACGCGGAGTTGCCGTACGTTCAGTACTCGATCGATTGGATCGCGAAGAAATTTTGACTACATCAAATGCGTTGTCAAATGTTTCTGCTTACGGTCTACGAGGGTACGTAGACACACTCTCCCCCTCGTTGCTATGCATCTCCATGGATAGATCTTGCGTGTGTGTAGAATTTTTTCTGTTTTCCATGCAACGTTTCCCAACAGTGGCCGCCCTACCAGCTCCTTGGTGGACCACTCATCGAACTTCAAGAACAAAGAACTGTGTGGAACCCTGCAAATCCCAAACACCATAAGACGGGCAAGGTCTTCCTTCCTCGGGAAGTTAACCTTGTACACATTGTCCTCCATATGCACTATAATCCAACGGAACTCCGCTGAAACCAGCAGTCACTCTAACGATCCTTGTCCTATCACTCTCAACCTGCGGTCGGCTGGAGTTGGCACACTGGGTCTCGACGTCCACATGTGCCCGTCTTTCCCACTAATGATCCTATACTTCATGTCTTCAAAAAGTCATTCAGTGGTTTAGACGATGCCCCATAGAAACAGATCCACACCTCCTAAAGTGGCTGCCCTACCGGCTCCTTGGTGGACCACTCGTCGAACTCTAAGGGTGTGTTTGGTTGAGGAACCAACTGTCATGGAATGGAATGGTTCCATTCCAGAGGAACGGGCCGGTTCCATTCCTGTGTTTGGTATGAGCAAAAAAGTAGAACGAGTTGGTTTCGTTCTGTTGTTTGGTTGGAAGAACGGAATGAAAAATGGAATGACATAAAATTCAAAATTTTGCCAGCATTTCATATGTATTTTTAAGAAAGACAACGTACCAAACAAGCTTGACACATAAATGATAGCACATAGAACACAAATCTCAGCAAGGTGCACATAGAACACAAATCTCAGCAACTTGCGATCCCTCATTATGCCACACAAACGAAAAAACGCAACTCTTTCAAACGTTAACATGTTTTTACACAACACATCGCTTTGACAAAAAATTTGGTTCAGATAATCAAGTCTGGTCCGATCTCTTTTATGCCTTGGCCAGTAGGTAAGATGTGATCTTCCCTTCCTTGAATCAAAAAGGATATTACACGTTAGCATATACTGCAAACACATCCTGGACAGCATTTATTTGAGTAGATATTGGATCGAAAAACAACCATGAATCAAAAGGTAACCACGAACTGAACTATCTCTCTCGGCTGGACAATCTCCATGAGTGAAAAAAGTACCAGGTGCATCATATACAAGGGGATCTGAGAGAGGCTCGTACCTTGAGGAGAGGAGAGTGTGTTGCACCTCTGCCGCCGATGTTTGCCCGCCGGAATCCCACCTAGACCTCCGCCCCGCTGCAAGAACGCTGGCATGCAGCTCCAGATCGAGAGAGGGGGGGGGGGTCTTCCGCCCGGTTCATGACTCCCCTATGGTGCTGCAGATCGAGAGAGAGGAAAGAAGAGTCTGCCATCGGCGGACTAGATCGAGGGAGGAAGAGAGACGAGGGGAAGCGGCGCACCAGGAGAGGGTGAGGCTCGATTGGGTTTGCGGGGGTGAGACGAGGGAGCTGTTCCATGTCGTCCGCTCGATTTGGAGGTTCCACTCGGTTCCGCATCTGGGCCGAATATTCGCTCTGCGGGGACGAGTTCGTCACTTTTCCATGTACCAACCAAACGCGAGAACTAGGCCCGGGAACGGGTGCGATCCATGACATTCCAGTCCATTCCAGAAACCAAACACACCCTAAGAATAAAGAACTGTCCAAATCCCTGCAAATCCCGAACACCATAAGACGGGCAAGGTCTTCCTTCCTCCGGAAGTCAACCTTGTTTACGTTGTCCTTCATATGCACCGAAACCAGTCACATGAGCTGCTGACTCACCTGCTCCTCAGAACGAACTCCACCAGTCACTCTAACGACCCCTGTCCTGTCACTCTCAACCCGCGGTCGGCTGGAGTTGGCACACTGGGTCTCGAAGAAAAGTAACATGTCGTCACATACTGCACCTTGCTTGTACACGTACATGAGCCAGCCCCTTGATCCAGCTCATGGGTCTGGCCTGTTTGAGAACCACCAAGACTACAAGTATCTGAGAGGAGGCAACGGACAGGGCATGAAGTGGATCACGGACGGCACGGCGGCTTCCTCCTTCTCCTACCTCTGGCTCTCTCTCCCTCCATCCCCTTCTCGCTACCTTGTATCCCTCCTCAATTAGCTACCTCATTTCATGTAATCCCGTGGCATTGAGAGCTTAGTGAAGCTGGATCTTAACATAGAAATCCTGTCGGAATCCTCCAAATCAAACGAGCTTTAATCGGAAGTTCTGCATCTACGGTTGAAAGTTGCTTACAAAGAGTAGTTGAATGTGAATCGACACTTTGGGACTACCACCCAAGTAAGATGAGTTGTTAAGTAACCACCTTTTTTTTTTTGAACCGGACTAACCCCATTTCCATTATTTAGAACGGAAATACATCAGTCTGAAACAGAGAGGTGTCTAAGAACAGGGAAAAGGAAAAAGCGAGTTCAACGCACTACTAGAAAACCCACCGCATTCGCCCTCCGTCGAAATGAGTGCTATGAGTTGTTAATTAACCACCTATGAGTTGACTTGCAGTCTGTCATCGCCGGCCGCATGTGGCAAATCTTGCTCGTGATTCTTTTCTTAATTATAGGCCATCGCAATATCCGTGACTAGCTGAAGAATAATCCATCTAAAGAGGGAGTATAAGCAAGCGGGGAATTAATAAATGTCTTGGCCACTGTTATTATACTCGCCCGCGCGCTGCTTGCTTTTGCATTCAAAATCTCATCCTAAAACCTAATATAATCATAATTTGCTGCTGGACCGATCCTCTTGTAGGAGAGCAATAATGCGAGCGTATTTTACACTCTTGGCCTAAAATGTTTTGAATTATGAATAAATAAAATACTCTAAAAGAAAGTATGGTTTTTTTTTTGAAAGATGCTGTTGGGCCTGGTGTGCTAGCTAGGATATCGATAACGTGTTGCCTTTTACTGGCTGCCCCCATATGGCATATCCACGGTAATGGCCTAGGATAAAACATGCGACTTGTAATGTGGCATCAAGATAATACATTTACGATGAGCGTATGCCCGACCTCTGCTGCATAGCTCATCTCATATGCACACAACATTTACGCGTGCAGTACAAGGCGAAGCACGCACGCACGCACCCACTGTAGACAGCAAATCTTGGTCGATCTAATCATGTGCGTATGTACGTTCGTGATCAACCCATTGACTTTGCACGTAGAGGTGGTGTTCCACTAGGAGACGATCGATCGAGAACATGCCTAGCTACTGTAGTTTAACAAGTTCGGAATGTGCTAGCTGTAAACCATGCCGCGAGCTTGACCTACTAGCTATATAGCTAGCCAGTCAGCCAGCCAGCATTCAACACATTATTAGTTGTTGCAAGGACTAGCTAGCTAGCAAGCGCGCCGAGCAATGGAAGGTGGCCGGGTGCTTATGGTTCTCCTCCTGTGGCTCTTGGTCAGCCTCGCTGGCTCCAGCCCTCCGCCGGAGCCAGTGGTCTGTGACTATGCCTATGGCACGTCCGGCTGCACTGTCTCCAACGCGTACGGCTCCTTCCCTGACCACACCGTCTGCCGCGCGGCCGACGCCACCTTCCCGCGCACCGAGGAGGAGCTTGTCGCAGCCGTGGCAGCCGCGGCGGCTGCCAAGCGCAAGGTGAAGGTGGCCACCAAGCACTCCCACAGCTTCCCCAAGCTGGCCTGCCCCGGCGGGAACGACGGCGCCATCATCAGCACGGCGCGGCTCAACAGGACAGTGAGCGTCGACGCCGCCAAGGGGCTGATGACGGTGGAGAGCGGCATGGTGCTCCGGGACCTCATACAAGCGGCCGCCCAAGCTGGGCTTGCGCTGCCGCACTCGCCCTACTGGTCAGGCCTCACCATCGGGGGCCTGCTGGCCACGGGCGCGCACGGCAGTTCGCTCAAGGGTAAGGGCGGCGCTGTGCATGAGTACGTGGTCGGGATGAGGATCGTCACGCCGGCGCCCGCCAGCCAAGGGTTCGCGGTGGTACGGGAGCTCCGTGCCCACGATCCTGACCTGGACGCGGCCAAGGTCTCCCTCGGCGTCCTTGGCGTCGTTTCCCAGGTAGGTACTCTACGTACGTGGCCCAAGAAATTCCTTTGCACCACGGACTCCCTCCGGTTTTTTAGTCTGCATATAAATTTTGTTCAAAGACAAACTAACTCTAGTTTGAACAAACTTAAAGAAAAGTATCAACATTCACAATATCAAATCAAAATTGTTAGATTTATTATGAAATATGGTTTCATAGTATATATATTTGATATTGTAGGTGTTGATATTTTTAATATAAATTTGGTTAAACTTTGCAAAATTTAACTTAACACAAGTTTAATACGCGGAGTAAAAATGACATGAGGGAGAACTATACAAGTACAGTGCTAGGGATTTTTAAGAACTTTTAAGTAGAAGAGATAGGATTCCCGTGCAAGCCCACACGTCTTGAGCAATTACGCAGCCAAGGAGGATGTGCTAAGGGCCAATTCTTTTGCTAGCTTTTTTAGGCTTTCAGAATAAGTTGTCCCCTACCCAGCTTATTCTAGAAGCCCAAACAAAATTATCTTTTTGGAAGCCTACTAGTCAAGTCTTAACTACTAGGCTTCTAAAAAGATAAATTTGGTTGGGCTTCTATAATAAGCTAGGTATGGGGCGGCTTATTCTAGAAGCCACTAAAAGAATTGGCCCTAAATCGTCTCGAAGAGCTGGTACGTTGTACAAAAGGTACTGGTGAGACGACGCCGTACGGGAAAGGGCGATCTTTCCACATACAGTGCCTATAGTTTTCTTTTTTTTTTAAGTCAAACTTCTCAATTTTTAACCAAATTCATAGATAATTTTTTTAATGACGCATATGTGCAGGTTACGCTGGCCTTGCAGCCCATGTTCAAGCGGTCAGTGACGTTTGTGACGTGCGACGACTCGGACCTGGCGGAGCAGGCCACCAAGTGGGGCAACCTCCATGAATTCGGCGACATGGCGTGGCTGCCCGAGCAGCGCAAGGTGATTTACCGTAAGGATGACCGTGTGGCCATCACGTCGGCAGGTGATGGCCTCAACAACTACATAGCCTTCCGCTCCAACCCAACGGCAGCGCTCATGGCCGCCAGAGTCACGGAGGAGCTTCTTGAGAAGAACGCCAGCGCCATCGCCCGATGCAAGGCAGCACACAAGATGGTATCATCGTTTGAGACAGTGGCGTACGGCTTCACCAACAACGGTCACCTGTTCACGGGGTACCCGGTGGTGGGGTTCCAGCACCGCATCCAAGCGTCCGGCGCGTGTGTCGGCAGCCCAGAAGACATGCTCCTTACCTCGTGCCCGTGGGACCCACGCACTCGGGGACTCCACTTCTACTCCAATGCATATAGCATCGCACTCTCCAAGGTGTCAGCGTTCATTGCCGACATGAAGCAGCTCCGCGAGCGCAACCCACTGGCCTTTTGCGGAATCGACGCCAAAATGGGTATGCTCCTCCGCTACGTGAAGGCATCTTCCGCCTATCTCGGCAAGTCGGAAGACTCGATCGACTTTGATATAACATACTACCGGAGTTACACCAGAGGCGAGCCCAGCCCGCATTCTGACGTGCTGGACGAGCTTCAACAGATGGCGCTACGCAAGTACGGAGCCATCCCCCATTGGGGCAAGAACCGCAACTTTGCGTTTGAAGGCGCCATTGACAAGTACCCCAAGGCCGACAAGTTCCTGGAGGTAAAGGGCAGGTATGACCCCGATGGGATTTTCTCTAGCGAATGGAGTGACCAGGTTCTCGGTATTAGTGGGAGCCCAATCATTGTCGAGAAGGGTTGCGCCATTGAGGGGCTTTGCATCTGCTCCGAGCACTTGCATTGTGCACCTGAGAAGGGCTACTACTGCCGCCCGGGGAAGGTGTACACGGAGGCAAGGGTCTGCTCATTCCAACCTATCTGATGTGTTTACATGGCAGCTTTAAATTATTCTGTCGTGTGCCCTTTATACTTTTTCCAACATGATGCTTTTGCTTTCCAGGCCCGTGTGGTGACAAAAAAACTGTGTCCTATGCGATGTTGTTTCTTCATCGAGATGGCCGTGGTGACCCAAAAAAAATGTTTTCCCTTCTGTTTATGTTTCACTCTACGGGTTTGCTAATTCTAATTCTTGTCTGCATGAGAATTAACAAAGTTACATCTAACTTCTGCATCAATTGATTAGTGACAGAAGGAAAATAATAGAAAAAATCACTAGTGCATGCGAGTCCAACGTAAATGGTTAAAACCCCCTTAAATGCACAAAAAGAACCATACTTAAATCCAAAAAGTCATCGTTTCAACAACCTCACGTCAAGGATCTTGATTTGGAGCAGCAAATTATGTTCAATGGAAACTTAGAGCATGGTTACAGTATAGTCAGTTGTTGGCTATATATTGTTTTTTTTTTTTGATAAAGGACTTTTCATTGAATAGATATATCGAGGTGATACAATCGTATTGAAAGAAAGCCCGACCTCTGCATAGCTAGATGCACACAGCCAAAAAGTCCAGAGCACCCTAAAAAAAATCGATACAATGCCAAGCAATAAATCGTGTCCAGCCTAAGAAGCGGTAGACCCTATCCGTAAATCACACCGCCATCCATGTGGGTAGAAAACCTCCCTGGCCGTATGCTCCAGCCGTGTAGACGCCATCATAAAAAGGTCCCTGTCCTCCGGCTTCTGCAGGATAGACCACGTACGGAGCCATCGTGTACAAACATGGATAACCTGCATAGGAGATGAGACACATTTATTGTTAAAAACCACATCATTCCTGGTAAGCCACATTGCCCAGCATAAGGCCGCCGCTCCCACAAGAATATGAGCAGAAAATTGTTTATCAATACTCCGCAACCAGTTGCCGAACATATTCCGTGCACTACGTGGTGGGTATCAATTCAAAACTACTTGGACCATGGCCCAAACTGTCCGAGCGAACTTACACTCGAAAAATAAGTGTTTGATAGTCTCGTCATGTTGGCAAAAGACACATGTCTTGAAACCATGCCAGTTTCGTCGTGCCAGGTTATCTCTAGTTAGGATGACTCCTTTGTTTAGAAACCAGAGGAAAATCTTCACTCTTAGAGGAATTTTTAGCTTCCACAATTTCCTATTATCAACTGGAACATCACAATGAACCATTGCATCATACATGGATTTGACCGAAAATTTGCCATTCTGATGCAAGTTCCATCGAAAAGTGTCCGGCTCATCTGAAAGTTGAATGTCCTCCAGGCGAGTGAGTAATTCATTCCATGCTGCCAGACGAGTGCCCAAAAGATCCCTACGAAAAGAAATAGCGGGGTTTTCTTGTCCGAAGACTTGTTTGATCCTGACGAATTTATGTCTAACAATCCGGTACAAGCTCGGATATTGCTGAAGAAATATGCCCTAGAGGCAATAATAAAGTCGTTATTTATATTTTCTTATATCATGATAAATGTTTATTATTCATGCTAGAATTGTATTAACCGGAAACTTAGTACATGTGTGAATATATAGACAAACAGAGTGTCACTAGTATGCCTCTACTTGACTAGCTCGTTGAATCAAAGATGGTTAAGTTTCCTAGCCATAGACATGAGTTGTCATTTGATTAACGAGATCACATCATTAGAGAATGATGTGATTGACTTGACCCATTCCGTTAGCTTAGCATTCAATCGTTTAGTATATGTTATTACTTTCTTCATGACTTATACATGTTCCTATGACTATGAGATTAAGCAACTCCCGAATACCGGAGGAACACTTTGTGTGCTACTGAAAGTGCGTTATATCGACTAGAGGGGGGTGAATAGGCGATTTTTATGAATTCTTCACTGAGGAATTTGCCAGTGAGGAAATTCCTTAGCGAAGAACTACTTGCAGCGGAATAAGTACTCAAAAGTATGCATAGCAGAACACAAGCATGGTCATCATGATAAAATGAAGACAAGCACAGAGTACAAAAGCATAAACACAGGATAGCACAGGATGAAGACAAACAGACTGAAGAAGTTGAACTGAGGAAATTGAGAAAGCCTTCAGTCAAAGTCTTCAAACACAGATATGAACAAGTGCACAACACAGTTATGAGGAAATGAAAGAGTTGAGGAAATAGAACCAGTAAGCTTGGTGAAGACAATGATTTGGTAGACCGGTTTCAACTGCTGTCTCAGTCGTACGTCTGGTTGGAGCGGCTAGGTATTTAAACCTGAGGACACACAGTCCTCACCGTATTCTCCTTGAGCTAAGGTCACACTGACCTCGCCCAATCACTCGTGGTAAGTCTTCAGGTGACTCCCAAACCTTCATAGACTCGGTCACTCGGTGATCCACAATTTCCTTTTGGATGCTATAGACCATGACGCCTAACCGTCTGGAAGAAGCACAGTCTTCGAAGGTAACAAGCGTCGGATCCACACAGGATCAATCTCTTCAGTGATGCTCAATCACTTTGGGTTTGTGGGTGTTTGGGTTTGGGTTTTCCTCACTTGATGATTTTCGCTCAAAGTCCTCGGAGGATGGGATGCTCTCAAATGACAAGTGTCAGTTTCTCTCGGAGCAGCCAACCAGCTAGTGGTTGTAGGGGGCGGCTATTTATAGCCTAGGGAGCAGCCCGACATGATAAGACATAAATGCCCTTCAATGATATGACCGTTAGATGTGTAGATATTTTGAGACAGCTGGCGCATAGCACAGCAACGGTCGGAAATTTGAGTATCAAATTCCTCATGGCTATCATGTTCCTCACTGTGTAGGCAATCCGCACTGGCGAATTCCGAACTCCTCAGTCAGAACAAATTCCTCAGAGACCAGAAGAACTTCGTCTCTATCACTGAAGAATATGACTGAACTGTATGAGATTTCCAATGGCTTCACTCGAAGGGATCGGTAGGTGTAGGATTTTGAGTTGAGCATCACATGGAAATTTTTCCTTAGTATTTCCTCGACCCCCTTTAACAGTACGGTGTTTCGTATGACTCAAGAAAGAGAAAATGAAACTACGAAAACAAAAGTCTTCACGCTTCATGTTCCTCAAATGAATACCAAGTCTTTAAGGTCACACCAATTTCTTCACTTTCAAAGTCTTCAGAAAGTCTTCAGAAATCCAAAGTCTTCAGACGAAGAACTTCATTTTTAGGTGTCGACTTTCTCTGTAAATATCAAACTCCTCATAGACTTATAGACCTGTGTACACTCATAAACACATTAGTCCCTTAACCTGTAAGTCTTCAATACACCAAAATCACTAAGGGGCACTAGATGCACTAACAATCTCCCCCTTTTGGTGATTGATGACAATATAGGTTAAGTTTTCAACGGGGATAAACATATGAAGTGTAAATACTGATATTGAGGAATTTGATTGCAAGATATAGAAGAACTCCCCCTGAATATGTGCATAGTGAGGAGTTTGCTTTTGAAGCAATGCACACTTGAAGAGTTGAATCATGGAGATCTCCCCCTATATCTTGTAATTCATACACGCATTTGACATAATATATGAAGAATTTGAAATGCATGATGAAATATGGTGACTGATGTAATTCAGCATGCGTGCAATAACGTTAACGAGGAATAAGCATGCAGAAGAAACAGCAAAAGTATCAGGTCACCATAGAGTTTTAAGTTTACAACTCGATCCAACAAAGTCATTAGAAGAACGAGAGTTGTAACTTAGAAAAAAACGCCCATATAAGATAGACCCGCTTGAAGACTAACTCAAATTTCTCCCCCTTTGTCATTGAATGACCAAAAGGTTCAAAGATGAGAACTAACGCCCCTGAAGAATATCAAGTTGATGAAGGAGCGCCAGCGTTGTTGGGGTCGTTTGGTGGAGTAGGGCCTGCCGCAGTGTCGTCCAAGTCTTCATGTTCATCGGTGTCGCGCGATGAAGAATAGGAGCTGGCCACCAAGGACGGAACCTTGACCTTCTTGTATTTCTTCGGTGGAGGTGCAGACCAGTCAAAGTCCTCCTGGAGACCCATTTTCTTCATATCTTCTTCGTCGTAAATGTGAGACAGAACAGCCCAGGTGCGGTTGAGGGTTTCATGAAGGTAGTAATGGTTTTTCTTCACTGCATTGTGGGTAGCAGTCATGTTGTGAAGAATTGAACCAAACTGACGCTTGACCCATTTGTGATTGCGATCAACCTTCTGGTGAAGACTGAGGAGAAGCTCACGGTCATTCATCACCCTGGGAGTTGTGCCTTGAGGATTTGGCTTGGTGGCGTTGGCAGCAGAGTCATGGGTGGCAAAGTCATCATTGGTGGAGTAGGATGCAGCCTTGCGAAATTGACCATCCAATGGACGAATGCCTTCATCAATGACAGCAGTAGCCTTGCCCTTTTCATCAGCTGAGGAAAATGTCCATTTGAGGACTTCAATCGGGGGCAAGTAGCTGCAATGGTTCAGTGTGTCAGCTTTGTAGTTGAGTGAAGACCTTGTTCTGATGAATCTCATGATCCAAGGAGCATAAGGCTTCAACTCAAACAGTGTCATTGCGACATTGGCCAGAGTCCTCATGAAGAAATCATGGAAGTTGATGGGAACGCCATGAATGATATTGAAAAGCAGATTCTTCATGATGCCAACGACTTCTTCTTCATCCGAGTCATGGCCCTTGATAGGACTCAATGTCTTTGTCAGAATGCGATAGACAGTCCGAGGCACATATAACAATTCCTTCACAAGGAATTTTGTTCTTGGGGCCTGACCTGGCTTCAAAGGCTTCATCAGCACTTGCATATAGTGATCTGTAAGCTCAGGTTCATTGTAGACGCAACGAGCAGCTTCAAGGGGAGGACTGAGAGGCAAAGCACGAAGCAATTCAGTAGCTGGTGCCTTGTAGTGAGTATTTTCAGACATCCAGTCCAGCACCCATGAATTCACATCTTCAGAGTCTCCGGTGATGTGCAGAGTTGCATAAAATTGAAGAATGAGCTCTTCATTCCAATCACATATATCAGTGCAGAAATTTAACAGTCCTGCATCGTAAATAACACTGAGGACTGGCCCGAAGCACGGCAGAGATTCCATATCCATGTGAGGAATGTGCTCATGATTGAAGACTTTGTCTTTGTTGAACAGCACTGAGGAATAAAAATTTGTCTGGCTGGCAGTCCAGAAACGCCTCTTCCTAATGCGAGCAGAGTCATAGGGGTTGTAATCAGTGAAGAATACGTGCTCGCCGAAGAAATCATTAGCCTTGAATTTTTGCTTCCTTGAGAATGGATCCTTTGGCTTGGGCAGAGGAATGTCAGTCAGTTGCATTACAACCTCAGGAATCGCAATCTCAGGTTCTTCAGGCTGAGGAATTTCTGGTTCCTCTTCAGCTGCAGCCTGGTTCTTCAATTCTTCATTTTCATTTTCTTCAGCTCTAGTGGCTGGAATTTCTTCATGAGCTTCATCAGATCCCATTTGAACTGTAGTTGCTGGGGACTGAGGAATTTGTTGCAATGGTGTGAAGAGTGGAGAGTTGGGGTGCTGGCTTTCCCAAATGTCATCATTCATCACCGGTGTGGTGCAGCCAATGTCCACATCTTCATCTTCCATTTCTTCAACGCCGACCTCTTCAGCAGTAAACTAAGGCATAGGCGAGGAAACTGTGGGGGTTGAAGGGATTTTATCCACTTCAATTTCTTCATCCATCTGCTCTGACGAAGCAGCAGAAGGATTTTCTTCATCAGATCCGCTAGGGATCACATATTCTTCATCAAAAGGGACGATTTCCTTTGATGGCATGGAGGAAACTGGAACAGCATCAATTGGATTAGCAAATGAGCTTGTCAATTTCTTCATCTTCTTCGGTGCTGAAGAATCTGAAGGAGCTGATGCTTTCCTTTTCTTCACTGCTGCACGCTCTGCAGCCTTGGTCTTCTTCACATCTGATGCAGATGGAAGGATTGGAGTTGGAGTAGGCGCAGGAGGAGCAGAGGAATGTGGTTGATTTTCTTCAGGCACAACTGATGCAGTTGCCCTGACCTCTTCATTTTCTTCAGGCGCACCACTAGTGGGTGCCTTGTCAATTTCATCAGCGGCTGGAATACAGTCATCAGCCCTGGAACTCACATTTTCTTCAGCAGCCTGATTGTCATCAGCGGTGCTGGCATGTTCTTCAGTTGGCTGAGCAGATGCTTTAGCCTGAGGAATTTCTTGTTGCGATGGGGCTGCAACATTGGAGGTGAACATCTTAGTCAATTTAACAAACCTGACCTTGGCTCCTTTCCAATCAGCATAGTAAGCATTGAAATCATCGCTGAGGACTTTGATTTCAGACTGGATCTTCACAAGTTCATCAGTTGTCATAGAGACAACGTTGTTCTTCAGGAATTTCTCCTTCCTGTACTGTGCTTTCTTGAGCTGCCTGGCCTTCTCAAATTTTCATTTTTCTTCTTGGATGAAGGCAGTCAGCATATGACTTTGGCCAGGAGTCAGCTTGAAGTCAAGCATAGGAGTGTTTGGGTCCTTGTGCCAGAGATCAATGTAATCGAGGATCAACTTTGGATCCAAAAGCAGAGGCACATTTGTGCCCTTGGCTCTAGCGGCCCTGACTTGCCTATCTGTGATGATTTCAGCAAGTTCTTCATCATCAGCTTCGTCTTCTTCAGACGGCACTTGGAAGGCGATCTGCTTCTTGTGAGGACTTGGGCGAGAGCCTCGTCCAGCAGTGGTCCTAGTCTTCAGCAGAGAGGGTCCTGTTGAAGAATTTGGTGCAGCTGAGGAAAAAGCTGAAGCTCCTGAGGCAATAGAGAAGCCTGTAGTCCTTTGGCACGTGGCAAGATGCACAGGTGCTGACGATTTGGTCGGAGCAGCTGAGTACTTTGGAGGGGCAGGAGCAGCGTGAGGAATTTGTCGTGAGAACATTGACGGTGAAGCACTTGGCTTACGCGCAGGCTTCTTTGCCATGGATTTCTTTGGCTTGACAGCAGAGGCAGCAGCAGCAGCAGAGTCCTCGTTGAATTTCCTCACTGCATCTTTTGCATGTTTGGCCAACTTGGCCTGGCGCTTGGCCCATTCTTCAGGATAATCTTCACCACGCTTGAGGCTGGTGAGATCAGCTTCTTGGCCAGGTGCCAACGGAGGCCTTGAGCATGGAGGATTGAGTGCGAATTTCTTCATGTACTTGGGAGTCACATATCTGTACTCCCTCCACTCTCTTGCCCATCTCCTCTCTATCTTCTGAATGCGCACCTTGCGCTGATTTTTATCTTCCTCAGGGGGTGTGCAGTACCTAGCATAGATGTCCTTAGGGATTTCAAATGCAGTGTTGATCTCAGGCCTCTTTCCTCCTTTCTGTGGCTTCTTTCCATCAGCCATTTTCTTCAGATGAGGAATTTGGACAATTGAATTTTCTGAAGAAGTATGCAACTTTTCTTTGAGGAACCCTGCAAATGAGTTAAGTTGATGAGAACCTAGTGATTCAGCTGCGGACATGAGTACCTGTGAACAGAGTATAGTTGCGAGGAATTTGGAGAGGTCATATGCGTTCTCAGAAGGTTTTTCAAAAAGAACAAGTTTGAGGAATTTGACCAGGCGAATCTTGAAGAATTTCACTAAGCGTTCTTAGTCTTAGGTTCCAGAGTTGTACAGATCAGAAATCCGCACAATTGAGGAATCTTGAAGAGAAATTATAGCTTAGAGAAATGAATCAAGATCAGATGACATGTGAGGTGTTTAGTGTGTGAAGAATTTGAAGAATAAACACCTTTTGAAGATTTTGTAGAAATCATTTGAATCAAGGAGGGCAGTAAAAGTAACTTTTAATTACCCTGAACGAAGAACACGACAAACTGTGAGGTGGAGAAGTGAAGTTCTTCTGTGCAGATCTTCCACGCCCTAACTCAGCGGAGGAAGGCGGCTACGGCGGCGGCGGAGTGAAGATTTCCGCGGCCGGCGCGAGTACGAGGGCGACGAGGTCGAGGCAGTGAAGCTCTTCCTCACCGGCGACTATGAAGTAGCGGCGGCGCTAGGGTTTGAGAAGCTCGAGCTGGAGAGAGGTCGAGCGGAGTAAAGGAAGTGAGGAAGGGGAGAGGGGGTATTTATAGCCACGGTGAAAAACTGTTCGCCCGAAGAAATTGGACGAACGTGCCCCTGACCCTTCTCATTCGCTTGACATGTGTCACCCACGTACTGAGAAGTGGAGATCGTGTTAGATCGTGGGTGAATAGATAAGTATTTCATGGGATGCGGAACGGTTTGAGCGGCAAAGCCGAAAATTTGGATAAGATAAGTTAAAAGTTCCGTTCGCAAATTCTTCAGGTGACAAGGACACAGTGAAGATTTTAAACGAGTTTCAAATAGAACGCACATGAAGGATTTGTGAATATACTGGGTTGAGTATAGCATAGAGGGGGAAGGGTCCGATCACATTCACTTAGCAAAAAAAGCGACTTGAAAAATTAGCAATAAGTGAATGATGTAGGGGACATAAACTCATATATATATATAGCCAATGAAGAAAAACGACGGAAACAGTGAAGATTTTGCAAAGTTGAAGACTTTGAACAACTGAGGAATTTCAAAACTGAGGAAAAACTCAAATTGAAGATTTTCAACTTTTGGTGGTGGCGTGACCCACCGTATAAGAATGATGATTTCAGACACCGCGTACAATTGTCGTAGGGTTCTGAGAATCAAATTCTTCGTTAATTTCTTCACACTTAGAGTGTTATTCTTCATTGATTGAAGAAAAACGTTTCTTCATGTGTTGCACATCTAAGTCATCAATTTTACATAAGTGTTAGGATGAGTGTCCTTTTCAAAGAACATTCGAAGATTCTAGGATATTTAGCTCACACCGCAACTTGCTAAATATCTTCTCATCCAAGGGCTTTGTGAAGATATCGGCTAGCTGTTCTTAACTCTTCACATGCTCAATAGAAATGTCGCCCTTCAACACATGATCGCGAAGAAAATGATGACGAATCTGAATGTGCTTTGTCTTCGAGTGCTGAACTGGGTTGTGAGCAATCTTGATGGCACTCTCATTGTCACAGAAGAGAGGCACATTCTTCACGTTGACGCCGTAGTCCTTGAGACTTTGCTTCATCCACAGCAATTGAGCACAGCAAGAACCAGCAGCTATGTACTCAGCTTCAGCAGTAGACAGTGATACGCAGTTCTGTTTCTTCGATGACCAACAGACTAAAGATCGTCCGAGGACATGACATGTACCAGATGTTGACTTGCGGTCCACACGATCACCAGCATAGTCAGAGTCAGAATATCCAATGAGATCAAAACCCGAGCCCTTGGGGTACCATAATCCAAGTGTTGGTGTGTGAGCTAGATATCGAAGAATATGTTTCACAGCCTTATGGTGTGATTCCTTCGGTGTAGCTTGAAATCGGGCACACATGCAAACACTAAGCATAATATCTGGCATAGATGCACATAAATACAATAAAGAACCAATCATGGAGCGGTATACCTTTTGATCGAAGTCAATACCATTGTCATCAGTGCACAGATGGCCATTTGTGGGCATCGGAATTTTGACGCCTTTGCAATCTTGCATGCCGAATTTCCTCAGTACATCCTTAAGGTATTTCTCCTGAGATATGAATATGCCATGGCGCTGTTGACGAATTTGAAGACCTAAGAAGAATTTCAACTCTCCCATCATAGACATTTGATATTCTTCACTCATCATATAGGCAAATTCATCACTATAACGTTGGTCAGTACAGCCAAAGATAATATCATCAACATATATTTGGCACACAAACAATTCATCATCATAAGATTTAGTGAAAAGAGTAGGGTCGAGTGAACCGGGTTTGAAGCCTTTCTTCATGAGGAATTCCTTCAAAGTATCATACCATGCCCGAGGGGCCTGCTTGAGGCCATAGAGGGCCTTATTGAGTCTGAAGACTTTGTCAGGATGCTTTGGATCTTCAAAACCTGGGGATTGAGCAACATATACTTCTTCCTCAAGCTTACCATTGAGGAATGCACTTTTCACATCCATTTGATATAAAGTGATATCATGATGGTTAGCATAAGCAAGTAATATGTGAATAGCTTCAAGTCGAGCAACAGGTGCAAAAGTTTCATCGAAATCAATTCCTTCAACCTGTGTGTAGCCTTGAGCTACAAGCCTTGCCTTATTCCTCACCACAAGGCCATTTTCATCTTGCTTGTTGCGGTAGATCCACTTTGTGCCAATGATATTGTGTTTGCGAGGATCTGGACGTGTAACTAGTTCCCAGACGTTGTTGAGTTTGAATTGATGTAATTCTTCTTGCATGGCCTGAATCCACTCAGGCTCCAGAAATGCTTCATCTACCTTAGTGGGCTCTGTGATAGAGACAAAAGCATAGTGCCCACAAAAGTTAGATAAATGTGAAGCTTTTGAGCGTGTGAGAGGACCTGGTGCTTCAATGTCATCGATGATCTTTTCAACTTGCACTTCTTTTGCAACGCGAGGATGAGTTGGTTGTTGTCGAGGAATTTGATCAGCATTTTCTTCAGCACCATTTTCTTCAGCATTTTCTTCAGGTGCATTAGCTCGACGTTCTTCATGTTCTGGAATGAATTCTTCAGCAGATTCTTCGGTAGGAATGACATCCTCAGTAGCCTTGAACTTGATAGATTCCTCAGGTGCTGGTTCATCTATCATAGAAGGTAGGTGCTCTCTTTGCGAGCCATTAGTTTCATCGAACCGCACATCTACAGTTTCAACAACCTTGTGAAGAACGTTGTTGAAGACTCTGTAGGTGTGCGAGTCTTTTCCGTAACCAAGCATAAAACTTTCATGTGCTTTCGGTGCAAATTTAGCATTGTGATGAGGATCTCTAATCCAACATTTAGCACCGAAGACTTTGAAATAACTCACATTGGGTTTCTTGTCAGTGAGGAGTTGATAGGCAGTCTTCTTGAAGAATTTGTGAAGATATACCCTGTTGATGATGTGGCACGCAGTATAAATTGCATCAATCCAGAAGTGACGAGGCATCTTGTACTCATCAAGCATAGTGCGAGCCATCTCAACAAGAGTTTTGTTCTTGCGCTCCACGACGCCATTCTGCTGAGGAGTGTAAGGAGCAGATAACTCATGAGTAATACCAAGTTCATCAAGATAGTCATCAAGACCAGAATTCTTGAACTCAGTTCCATTGTCACTTCTGATGTGCTTGATCTTCACACCAAAGTTGGTTGAAGCCCTCGAGGAAAATCGTTTGAAGACTTCCTGCACTTCATGTTTGTAAGTGACAATATGTACCCATGTGTAACGAGAGTAATCATCAACAATAACAAAGCCATAGAGAGATGCGTCATTTGTGACTGCTGAGTAATGGTTAGGACCAAAGAGATCCATATGAAGGAATTCAAATGGTCGAGTAGTGGTCATGATAGTCTTCGCTGGATGCTTATCCTTGGTCATCTTTCCAGCTTCACAAGCTCCACACAAGTGATCCTTGAGGAATTTGACATTCTCAATGCCAATGACATGCTTCTTCTTCGCAAGCGTGTGCAAATTCCTCATGCCTGCATGACCAAGTCGTCGACGCCATAGCCAGCCTTCTGAAGCTTTTGCAAGTAGGCACACGGCTGGTTGCGGTCCTGTAGAGAAATCAACAATATACAAGTCTCCTCTCCTAAAGCCTTCGAAGACTTTGGCATTGTCAGCTTCCATAACCACAACACAACGATACTTGCCAAAGAAAACAACCATATCAAGATCACAAAGCATTGAGACAGACATGAGGTTGTATCCTAAGGACTAGACAAGCATGACTTTGTCCATGTGTCGATCCTTTATGATCGCAACCTTACCTAGACCCAATACCTGACTTTTGCCTTTGTCAGCGACGATGATGTGCTTCAGATGCGATGGTGATAAGGGAGCATCCATCGATATATTCTTGTCACCAGTCATGTGATTTGTACATCCACTATCGAGGACCCACTCAGTGGCTTTGGGTTGATCATCCTGCAGATGAATTAGTGCAGCTTACGAACTTCATATACTTCATCAATGAAGAATATGATATCACAATTCATCAGACCAATTTCATCAAGCAATGCAATAGTTAAAGCAGTATGAGCACGTGAGGAATGAAAGTTCATTTCATCATGATTAGCCTGCGTCCTTTCAGGCACTTTTCAGGTCTCCAGCAAATTCTTCAGACGTTTGAGCACGTCTGGAGACCTGACCCTGCAGAAGATTAGTTCTTTTTCTTCACCACCCACATCTGAAGGGGTGGCAAAGAGTTCATCACTCTGCGAGCTCCATACGAGAAAGGTGGCATAGAAGCCAATCCATTTCGTTTCACATAAGAGGAGTTAGGGTAAGCATATGAATAAGCAGAGAAATTCTTCGAGGACTTATGAACATAATGATTAGAAGAATAATGGTCATATTCATAGCCCTTGGCTCTTCCCTGCAAAACAGAGTTGTTAGCACAATGATGTTCATATGAGGACTTTGATCCTTTTGAGGAATTTGATCCACGTGAGGAATTTGGTCCGTATGAGGATTTGGATCCATATGAAGAATTTGGTCCATATGAAGAATTTGATCTGGGGTTCCTATTCTTCACAGGTGGTGTCATGAGGACATTCACCTGAAGACTTTCAAGGTACCTTTTGGGAACCCAGATTTTCTTCATAGGAGAACCGTTCCTGCAGTTAGTGCCAACATATCTAGCAAATACTTCACCATTCTGATTTTTAAACAGTTTATAGTTGGAGTCAAATGACTCATCAGAAGAATGAGAAGATTCACATGTAAAGCCAGATAAATTAGATGGATCAACTGGAGGTCCCTTTGCAGCAACCCATGAGGTTTTGGGGTACTGCTCAGGCTTCCAATATGTACCATCAGCATTGAGTTTCCTCTCAAAGGCAATACCCTCTTTTCTAGGGTTCCTATTGAGGATCTGCTTTTTAAGCACATCACAAAGAGTCTGATGCCCTTTGAGGCTTTTGTACATGCCTGTCATGTACAGTTCCTTCAGCCCTGCATCATCAGTGATACTAGCAATGTCCTCAGATGAGGAATTAGTGATAGCATAGGCAGGTGAGAATTTGTAGCATTAGAAGCATTTGAACATTCAGGTGAAGAATTAGCAGATTCACGTTCAATGCATTTCAAACATGGAGGAACAAATTCTTCCTGAGCAGTGCTGATTTGTTGAGCAGGTAATGAATCGCGGTCCTTCTGAAGATCTTCATAACTCACTCTTAGCTTCTCAAGATCTTGCTTTCTTTGAACAAATTCATAAGAAAGCTTCTCATGATCAGATAAGAGAGTGTTATGATGACCTTGAAGGTTGTCAAACCTAGTCTGAAGTCTCTGAAGATTTTCAGTCAAGGTTTTAGTGCGATCCATTTCTTCACCCAACATATCATCACTTTTGTCTAGCATGTTTTAAACCTTTTCAAAAGCCCTTTGTTGTTTCACAGCAATCTTAGCAAGTTTAGAGTAGCTGGGCTTGAGGTTTTCATCAGATTCATTCTCACTAGATTCAGAGGAGGTATATTTGAGTACCTTGGCACCCTTTGCCATGAAGCAATAGGTGGGAGCGTAGTCACCATTGCCTTCATCAGCCTTGTTGGTGAAGTCATTTTCTTCAGAGTTGAAGATAGACTTGCTGACGAATGCAGTAGCGAGAGCTAGACTCGCTACTCCAGACTCGGACTCCTCAGATGCCTCCTCTTCCTCATGTTCCTCAGATTCAGCTTCAGAGTCCATTTCCTTGCCAATGGATGCCCGAGCCTTCTTGGAGCTGCTCTTCTTGTGAGATGAAGACTTTGAGGATTTTGATGATGAAGATTTTGAGGATTTCTTCTTTTTCTTCGCATCATCAGAACTGTAATCCTTGTATTTCTTCTTCTTTGATTCCTTTTCCCACTGAGGACAATCTTGAATGTAGTGTCCAGGTTTCTTGCATTTGTGACAAAGCCTCTTCTTGTAGTCACTGGATGAGGAATCATTGCTCCTTGAGGATCTTCCAAAGCGACCACGTCTTGAGAACTTTTGAAATTTCTTCACGAGCAGTGCTAGTTCCTGGCTCAATTCTTCAGGATCACCAAGGCTGCTGCCAGAGTCTTCATCTTAAGACTCAGAAACTGCCTTGGCCTTTAGTGCACGTGATCTGCCATAGCTCGAACCATAGAGGTCTCTCTTTTCAGCAAGCTGGAACTCATGAGTATTTAGCCTTTCCAGGATATCAGCGGGGTCCAGTGACTTGTAATCAGCACGTTCTTGTATCATCAATGCCAGAGTATCAAATGAGGAATCAAGCGATCTTAACAATTTCTTGACCACCTCATGGTCGGTGATGTCAGTGGCACCAAGCGCTTGAAGCTAATTTGAGATGTCAGTGAGGCGATCGAAGGTTTGTTGAACATTTTCATTGTCGAGTCTTTTGAAGCGGTTGAAGAGATTGCGAAGAACATCAACTCGAGAGACACGCTGAATTGAGACTCCTTCATTCACTTTGGACAGCCTATCCTAGATAAGCTTAGCAGTTTCCAAAGCACTCACTCTTCCATACGGTCCTTTGCTCAGATGGCCACATATGATATTCTTCACTTGAGAATCGAGTTGCTTGAATCTTTTCACATCGGTAGCATTCAGTGAGGGTGAGACAGAGGGAACACCATTTTCCACAACATGCCAGAGATCGTTATCAATTGCCTCAAGATGCATTCGCATCTTATTCTTCCAGTAGGGGTAGTCCGTCCCATCAAAGGTAGGACAACCAGCAGAGACCTTGATCATACCTGCGGTCGACATAACTAAAACTCCAGAAGGTTAGAGCAAAATTACACAGAACAAGGGAGTACCTTGCTCTGATACCAATTGAAAGTGCGACTAGAGGGGGGTGAATAGGCGATTTTTATGAATTCTTCACTGAGGAATTTGCCAGTGAGGAAATTCCTTAGCGAAGAACTACTTGCAGCGGAATAAGTACTCAAAAGTATGCATAGCAGAACACAAGCATGGTCATCATGATGAAATGAAGACAAGCACAGAGTATAGAAGCGTAAACACAGGATAGCACATGATGAAGACAAACAGACTGAAGAAATTGAATTGAGGAAATTGAGAAAGTCTTCAGTCAAAGTCTTCAAACACAGATATGAACAAGTGCACAACACAGTTATGAGGAAATGAAAGAGTTGAGGAAATAAAACCAGTAAGCTTGGTGAAGACAATGATTTGGTAGACCAGTTCCAACTGCTGTCTCAGTTGTACGTCTGGTTGGAGCGGCTAGGTATTTAAACCTGAGGACACACAGTCCTCACCGTATTCTCCTTGAGCTAAGGTCACACTGACCTCGCCCAATCACTCGTGGTAAGTCTTCAGGTGACTTCCAAACCTTCACAGACTCGGTCACTCGGCGATCCACAATTTCCTCTTGGATGCTCTAGACCATGACACCTAACCGTCTGGAAGAAGCACAGTCTTCAAAGGTAACAAGCGTCGGATCCACACAGGATCAATCTCTTCAGTGATGCTCAATCACTTTGGGTTTGTGGGTGTTTGGGTTTGGGTTTTCCTCACTTGATGATTTTCGCTCAAAGTCCTCGGAGGATGGGATGCTCTCAAATGACAAGTGTCAGTTTCTCTCGGAGCAGCCAACCAGCTAGTGGTTGTAGGGGGGGGCTATTTATAGCCTAGGGAGCAGCCCGACATGATAAGACATAAATGCCCTTCAATGATATGACCGTTAGGTGTGTAGATATTTTGGGACAGCTGGCGCATAGCACAGCAACGGTCGGAAATTTGAGTATCAAATTCCTCAGGGCTATCATGTTTCTCACTGTGTAGGCAATCCGCACTGGCGAATTCCGAACTCCTCAGTCAGAACAAATTCCTCAGAGACCAGAAGAACTTCGTCTCTGTCACTGAAGAATATGACTGAACTGTATGAGATTTCCAATGGCTTCACTCGAAGGGATTGGTAGGTGTAGGATTTTGAGTTGAGCATCACATGGAAATTTTTCCTTAGTATTTCCTCGACCGCCTTTAACAGTACGGTGTTTCCTATGACTCAAGAAAGAGAAAATGAAACTACGAAAACAAAAGTCTTCACGCTTCATGTTCCTCAAATGAATACCAAGTCTTCAAGGTCACACCAATTTCTTCACTTTCAAAGTCTTCAGAAAGTCTTCAGAAATCCAAAGTCTTCAGACGAAGAACTTCATTTTTAGGGGTCGACTTTCTCTGTAAATATCAAACTCCTCATAGACTTATAGGCCTGTGTACACTCATAAACACATTAGTCCCTTAACCTATAAGTCTTCAATACACCAAAATCACTAAGGGGCACTGGATGCACTTATAGCTACCAAATGTCACAACGTAACTGGGTGATTATAAAGGTGCTCTACAGGTGTCTCCGATGATACTTGTTGAGTTGGCATAGATCAAGATTAGGATATGTCACTCCGATTGTCGGAGAGGTATCTCTGGGCCCTCTCGGTAATGCACATCACTTTAAGCCTTGCAAGCAATGAAACTAATGAGTTAGTTGCGGGATGATGTATTACAGAATGAGTAAAGAGACTTGCCGGTAACGAGAATATACTAGGTATTGAGATACCGACGATCGAATCTCGGGCAAATAACATACCGATGACAAAGGGAACAACGTATGTTGTTATGCGGTTTGACCGACAAAGATCTTCGTAGATTATGTAGGAGCCAATATGAGCATCCAGGTTCCGCTATTGGTTATTGACCGGAGACGAGTCTCGGTCATGTCTACATAGTTCTCGAACCTGTAGGGTCCGCACGCTTAACGTTCGGTGACGATCGGTAATACGAGTTTATCTGTTTTGATGTACCGAAGGTAGTTCAGAGTCTCGGATGAGATCGGGACATGACGAGGAGTCTCGAAATGGTCGAGACGTAAATATCGATATATTAGATGACTATATTCGGACATCGGAAAGGTTCCGAGTGATTCGGGTATTTTTCGGAGTACCGGAGAGTGACAGGAATTCGCCGGGGAGTATATGGGCCTTACTGGGCTTTAGGGGAAAGAGAGAGGGGAGGCTGCGCGCCCCCCAAGACTTAGTCCGAATTGGACTAGGGGGAGGGGCGGCGCCCCCTCCTTCCTTCTCTTCTCTTTTCCCTTTCCTTCTCTCCTACTCCTACTACATGGAAAGGGGGAATCCTACTCCCGATGGGAGTAGGACTCCTCCAGGGTGCGCCATAGCTAGGCCGGCCCTCCCCCTCCTCCACTCCTTTATATACGTGGCCAGGGGACACCCCATAGACACACAAGTTGATCATTGATCTCTCTTAGCCATGTGCGGTGCCCCCTCCACCATAATCCACCTCGGTCATATCGTAGCAGTGCTTAGGCGAAGCCCTGCGTCGGTAACTTCATCAACACCGTCACCACGCCGTCGTGCTGACGAAGCTCTTCCCCGAAGCTCTACTGGATCGTGACTTCGCGGGACATCACCAAGCTGAACGTGTGCTGAACACGGAGGTGCCGTACGTTCGGTACCGGGAATCGGTCGATCGTGAAGACGTATGACTACATGAACCGCGTTGTCATAACGCTTCCGCTTACGGTCTATGAGGGTACGTAGACGACACTCTCCCCTCTTGTTGCTATGCATCACCATGATCTTGCGTGTGCGTAGGAATTTTTTTGAAATTACTACGTTCCCGAACAGTGGTATCAGAGCCAGGTTTATGCGTAGATGTTATATGCACGAGTAGAACACAAGTGAGTTGTGGGCGATACAAGTCATACTGCTTACTAGCATGTCATACTTTGGTTCAGCGGTATTGTTGGATGAAGCGGCCCGGACCGACATTACGCGTACGCTTACGTGAGACTGGTTCTATCGACGTGCTTTGCACACAGGTGGCTGGCGGGTGTCAGTTTCTCCAACTTTAGTTGAACCGAGTGTGACTACGCCCGGTACTTGTGAAGGTTAAAACAACACTAACTTGACGAACTATCGTTGTGGTTTTGATACGTAGGTAAGAACGGTTCTTGCTCAGCCCGTAGCGGCCATGTAAAACTTGCAATAACAAAGTAGAGGACGTCTAACTTGTTTTTGCAGGGCATGTTGTGATGTGATATGGTCAAGACATGATGCTATATTTTATCGAATGAGATGATCATGTTTTGTAGCAGAGTTATCGGCAACTGGCAGGAGCCATATGGTTGTCACTTTATTGTATGCAATGCAATCGCCCTGTAATTGCTTTACTTTATCACTAAGCGGTAGCGATAGTCGTAGAAGCAATAGTTGGCGAGACGACAACGATGCTACGATGGAGATCAAGGTGTCGCGCCGGTGACGATGGTGATCATGACGGTGCTTTGGAGATGGAGATCAAAGGCATAAGATGATGATGGCCATATCATATCACTTATATTGGTTGCATGTGATGTTTATCCTTTATGCATCTTATTCTGCTTTGATTGCCGGTAGCATTATAAGATGATCTCTCACTAAATTTCAAGGTACAAGTGTTCTCCCTGAGTATGCACCGTTGCCAAAGTTCATCGTGCCGAGACACCACGTAATGATCGGGTGTGATAAGCTCAACGTTCATCTACAACGGGTGCAAGCCAGGTTTGCACACGCAGAAATACTCAGGTTAAACTTGACGGGCCTAGCATATGCAGATATGGCCTCGGAACACTGGAGACCGAAAGGTCGAGCGTGAATCATATAGAAGATATGATCAACATAGTGATGTTCACCATTGAAAACTACTCCATCTCACGTGATGATCGGACATGGTTTAGTTGATATGGATCACGTGATCACTTAGATGATTAGAGGGATGTCTATCTAAGTAGGAGTTCTTAAGTAATATGATTAATTGAACTTTAATTTATCATGAACTTAGTCCTGGTAGTATTAGCATATCTATGTCGTAGATCAATAGCTCGCGTTTAGCTCTCCTGTTTTATTTTTGATATGTTCCTAGAGAAAACTAAGTTGAAAGATGTTAGTAGCAATGATGCGGATTGGATCCGTGATCTGAGGATTATCCTCATTGCTGCACAGAAGAATTATGTCCTTGATGCACCGCTAGGTGACAGACCGATTGCAGGAGCAAATGCAGATGTTATGAACGTTTGGCAAGCTCGATATGATGACTACTGGATAGTTTAGTGCACCATGCTTTACGACTTAGAATCGGGGCTTCAATGACGTTTTTGAAACGCCACGGAGCATATGAGATGTTCCAAGAGTTGAAATTAGTATTTCAGACTCAAGCCCATGTCGAAAGGTATGAGACCTTTGACAAGTACTTTGCCTACAAGATGGAGGAGAATAGCTCAGCTAGTGAGCATGTGCTCAGAATGTCTGGGTACTACAATCACTTGAATCAAGTGGGAGCTAATCTTCCTGATAAGATAGTGATTGACAGAGTTCTCTAGTCACTATCACCAAGTTACTAGAACTTCGTGATGAACTATAATATGCAAGGGGTAACGGAAATGATTCCCAAGCTCTTCCTGATGCTGAAATCGATGAAGGTAGAAATCAAGAAAAGCATCAGGTGTTGATGGTTGACAAGACCACTAGTTTCAAGAAAAGGGCAAAGGGAAGAAGGGGAACTTCAAAAATAACGGCAAGCAAGTTGTTGCTCCCGTGAAGAAGCCCAAAGCTAGACCCAAGCCTGAAACTGAGTGCTTCTACTGCAAAGGAAATGGTCACTGGAAGTGGAACTACCCTAGATACTTGGTGGGTAAGAAGGATGGCAAAGTGAACAAAGCTATATTTGATATACATGTTATTGATGTGTACTTTACTAGTGTTTAGAGCAACCCCCCGGTATTTGATACTGGTTCAGTTGATAAGAGTAGTAACTCGAAACGGGAGCTGCAGAATGAACAGAGACTACTTAAGGGTGAAGTGACGATGTGTGTTGGAAGTGGTTTCAAGAATTGATATGATCATCATCGCACACTCCCTATACTTTCGGGATTAGTGTTAAACGCAAATAAATGTTATTTGGTGTTCGCGTTGAGCATGAATATGATTTGATCATGTTTATTGCAATACGGTTATTCATTTAAGTTAGAGAATAATTGTTGTTCTGTTTACATGAATAAAACCTTCTGTGGTCATACACCCAATGAAAATGGTTCGTTGGATCTCGATCGTAGTGATACACATATTCATAATATTGAAGCCAAAAGATGCAAAGTTAATAATGATAATGCAACTTATTTGTGGCACTGCCGTTTAGGTCATATTGGTGTAAAGCGCATGAAGAAAGTCCATGTTGATGGAATTTTGAAATCACTTGATTATGAATCACTTGATGCTTGCGAACCATGCCTTATGGGCAAGATGACTAAGACTCCATTCCTCGGAACAATGGAGCGAGCAACTGACTTATTGAAAATAATACATAATGATGTATGCGATCCGATAAGTGTTGAGGCTCGCGGCAGGTATCGTTATTTTCTGAGCTTCACAGATGATTTGAGCAGATATGGGTATATCTACTTGATGAAACATAAATCTGAAACATTTGAAAAGTTCAAATAATTTCAGAGTGAAGTGGAAAATCATCGTAACAAGAAAATAAAGTTTCTACGATCTGATCGTGGAGGAGAATATTTGAGTTGCGAGTTTAGTCTTCATTTGAAACAATGCGGAATAGTTTCGCAACTCACGCCACCTGGAACACCACAGCGTAATGGTGTGTCCGAACATCATAACCGTACTTTATTAGATATGGTGCAATCTATGATGTCTCTTACCGATTTACCACTATTGTTTTGGGGTTATGCATTAGAGACAGCTGCATTCACGTTAAATAGGGCACCGTCTAAATCCGTTGAGACGACACCATTTGAACTGTGGTTTGGCAAGAAACCAAAGTTGTCGTTTTTAAAAGTTTGGGGTTGCGATGCTTATGTGAAAAAAATTCATCCTGATAAGCTCAAACCCAAATCGGAGAAATGTGTCTTCATAGGATACCCAAAGGAGACAGTTGGGTACACCTTCTATCACAGATCCGAAGGCAAGACATTCGTTGCTAAGAATGGATCCTTTCTGGAGAAGGAGTTTCTCTCGAAAGAAGTGAATGGGAGGAAAGTAGAACTTGATGAGGTAACTGTACCTGCTCCCTTATTGGAAAGTAGTTCATCACAGAAATCTGTTCCTGTGACTCTTACACCAATTAGTGAGGAAGCTAATGATGATGATCATGTAACTTCAGATCAAGTTACTACCAAACCTCGTAGGTAAACCAGAGTAAGATCCGCACCAGGGTGGTACGTTAATCATGTTCTGGAAGTCATGTTACTAGACCATGACGAACCTACGAACTATGAAGAAGCGATGGTGAGCCCAGATTCCGCAAAATGGCTTGAGGCCATGAAATCTGAGATGGGATCCATGTATGAGAACAAAGTGTGGACTTTGGTTGACTTGCCCGATGATCGGCAAGCCATAGAAAATAAATGGATCTTCAAGAGGAAGACGGACGCTGATAGTAGTGTTACTATCCACAAAGCTAGACTTGTCGAAAAAGGTTTTGACAAAGTTCAAGGTGTTGACTACGATGAGATTTTCTCACTCGTAGCGATGCTTAAGTCTGTCCGAATCATGTTAGCAAATTGCCACATTTTATGAAATCTGGCAAATGGATGCCAAAACTACATTCCTTAATGGATTTCTTAAAGAAGAGTTGTATATGATGCAACCGGAAGGTTTTGTCGATCCTAAAGGTGCTAACAAAATGTGCAGGCTCCAGCGATCCATCTATGGACTGGTGCAAGCATCTCGGAGTTGGAATATACGCTTTGATGAGTTGATCAAAGCATATAGTTTTATACAGACTTGCGGTGAAGCCTATATTTACAAGAAAGTGAGTGGGAGCACTACAGCCTTTCTGATAAGTATATGTGAATGACATATTGTTGATCGAAAATGATGTAGAATTTTCTGCAAAGCATAAAGGAGTGTTTGAAAGGATTTTTTTAAAGAAAGACCTCGGTGAAGCTGCTTACATATTGAGCATCAAGATCTATAGAGATAGATCAAGACGCTTGATAAGTTTTTTCAATGAGTACATACCTTGACAAGATTCTGAAGTAGTTCAAAATGGAACAGTCAAAGAAAGAGTTATTGCCTGTGTTACAAGGTGTGAAATTGAGTAAGACTCAGAGCCCGACCACGGCAGAAAATAGAAAGAGAATGAAAGTCATTCCCTATGCCTCAGTCATAGGTTCTATAAAGTATGCCATGTTGTGTACCAGATCTATTGTATACCCTACACTGAGTTTGGCAAGGGAGTACAATAGTGATCTAGGAGTAGATTACTGGACAGCGGTCAAAATTATCCTTAGAGGAATAAGGATATGTTTCTCGATTATGGAGGTGACAAAAGGTTCGTCGTAAAGGGTTACGTCAATGCAAGTTTTGACACTAATCCAGATGGCTCTAAGTCTCAATCTAGATACATATTGAAAGTGGGATCAATTAGCTAGAGTAGCTCCGTGCAGAGCATTGTTGACATAGAAATTTGCAAAATACATACGGATCTGAATTTGACAGACCCGTTGACTAAACTTCTCTCACAAGCAAAACATGATCACACCTTACTACTTTTTGGGTGTTAATCACATGTCGATGTGAACTAGATTACCGACTCTAGTAAACCCTTTGAGTGTTAGCCACATGGCGATGTGAACTATGGATATTAATCACATAGTGATGTGAACTATTGGTGTTAAATCACATGGCGATGTGAACTAGATTATTGGCTCTAGTGCAAGTGGGAGACTGAAGGAAATATGCCCTAGAGGCAATAATAAAGTCGTTATTTATATTTCCTTATATCATGATAAATGTTTATTATTCATGCTAGAATTGTATTAACCGGAAACTTAGTACATGTGTGAATATATAGACAAACAGAGTGTCACTAGTATGCCTCTACTTGACTAGCTCGTTGAATCAAAGATGGTTAAGTTTCCTAGCCATAGACATGAGTTGTCATTTGATTAACGGGATCACATCATTAGAGAATGATGTGATTGACTTGACCCATTCCGTGAGCTTAGCATTCAATCGTTTAGTATATTGCTATTGCTTTCTTCATGACTTATACATGTTCCTATGACTATGAGATTATGCAACTCCCGAATACCGGAGGAACACTTTGTGTGCTACCAAACGTCACAACGTAACTGGGTGATTATAAAGGTGCTCTACAGGTGTCTCCGATGATACTTATTGAGTTGGCATAGATCAAGATTAGGATTTGTCACTCCGATTGTCGGAGAGGTATCTCTGGGCCCTCTCGGTAATGCACATCACTTTAAGCCTTGCAAGAAATGCAACTAATGAGTTAGTTGCGGGATGATGTATTACGGAACGAGTAAAGAGCCTTGCCGGTAACGAGATTGAACTAGGTATTGAGATATCGACGATCGAATCTCGGGCAAATAACATACCGATGACAAAGGGAACAATGTATGTTGTTATGCGGTTTGACCGATAAAGATCTTCGTAGAATATGTAGGAGCCAATATGAGCATCCAGGTTCCGCTATTGGTTATTGACCGGAGACGAGTCTCGGTCATGTCTACATAGTTCTCGAACCCGTAGGGTCCGCACGCTTAACGTTCGGTGACGATCGATAATACGAGTTTATGTGTTTTGATGTACCGAAGGTAGTTCGGAGTCCCGGATGAGATCGGGGACATGACGAGGAGTCTCGAAATGGTCGATACGTAAATATCGATATATTGGATGACTATATTCGTACATCGGAAAGGTTCCGAGTGATTCGGATATTTTTCGGAGTACCGGAGAGTTACGGGAATTCGCCGGGGAGTATATGGGCCTTACTGGGCTTTAGGGGAAAGAGAGAGGGGAGGCTGCGCGCCCCTCCCAAGACTTAGTCCGAATTGGACTAGGGGGAGGGGCCGCGCCCCCTCCTTCCTTCTCTTCTCTTTTCCCTTTCCTTCTCTCCTACTCCTACTACATGGAAGGGGGGAATCCTACTCCCGGTGGAGTAGGACTCCTCCAGGGCGCGCCATAGCTAGGCCGGCCCGCCCCCCTCCTCCACTCCTTTATATACGTGGCCAGGGGGCACCCCATAGACACACAAGTTGATCATTGATCTCTTTTAGCCGTGTGCGGTGCCACCCTCCACCATAATCCACCTCGGTCATATCGTAGCGGTGCTTAGGCGAAGCCCTGCGTCGGTAACTTCATCAACACCGTCACCACGCCGTCGTGCTGACGAAGCTCTTCCCCGAAGCTCTATTGGATCGTGAGTTCGCGGGACGTCACCGAGCTGAACGTGTGCTGAACGCGGAGGTGTCGTACGTTCGGTACTGAGGATCGGTCCATCGTGAAGACGTACGAGTAAATCAACCGCGTTGTCATAACGCTTCCGCTTACGGTCTACGAGGGTACGTAGACGACACTCTCCCCTCTCGTTGCTATGCATCACCATGATCTTGCGTGTGCGTAGGAATTTTTTTGAAATTACTACGTTCCCCAACAATTGCACCATTAGTGAGCTGTTCCCTAACCAGGTATTTTCCCAGAAACGAACCTGAGAACCATCCCTAACCGAGAAGGTCCCAAATTGGAAGAAGAATTCCTTGGCCTTCATGACACCACTCCAAAAATGTGAATCCCCAGGTTTCCAATGAATTTGAGAAATGGCATTGGATCCCACATACTTGTTGTGAATGATTTCCTGCCATACTCCATTCTCTGTGAGTAGTTTATAAACCCACTTGCTGAGAAGAGCGATGTTTTAAATCTCAAGGTCTTGGATTCCCAGGCCCCCCTGACTTTTAGGTCTGCATAATACGCTCCACCTAGCAAGTCGATATTTTCTGGTTTCGTTATCAGACTGCCAAAAAAATCTAGATCTAAAGTAATCTAGCTACTGTAGAACCCCTTTCGGCAGGTGGAAGAATGACAACATATATAAAACCATGTTGCTTAGATCGGAATTGATCAAGATCAGTCGGCCCCCATAAGACAAGAGTTTGGCCTTCCAACTGGCTAATCGTTTCTCAAGTCTCTCTTCCACATGCCTCCACTCAGCGATAGTTAGTCTTATACTCTATATATTGTTGTCATATCATTTATAGTTAGTCTTATAGCTATAAATATATACTACTATGCATGGCCCACTTCATACTCTCACAAAGTTTCAAGGAGCACATGATACAGCTGGTTATTCATCTACAACCCACTTATCTTCTCTCTCCTTTAACTCGGCAAAAATATATTAATTATACCCTTATAGTCTGCTTGCATCACCTTATTATAATCGCTCTCGGCAAGTTACGTAACCACGTCGCATCGATAAACCAACTGGACATGGCACAGTAGCCTAGCACCTGCTTGTCGAATTCGATGCAGTACCGAGGGGTAGCTCTTTCCTCTACCATCCCGAGCACTAGCTTAGAGCATCTCCAGTCGCGCCCCCAACAGGCCCTCCCCAGGCGTTTTTTCCGCGCCGGCGCCCAAAAATTGGCCCAGTCGCGCCCCAGGAGCCCGATTTTCGCCGGTTTGGGCCGAAACTGGCGCCGGCGGACCCAGCCCAAACCCGGCGCGCTGGGGGGGGGCCCGGGGGCGCCGGGGCGAGCGGTTTGGCGCGAAAGAGGATGGGCCCGTCGAGTCAGCGAGACGCCGCTTCGTCGCCCTCATCGCCTCGGTTCCCGCGGGAATCAATGCGAAGGCTGCCATGCTGCCGTGCCGGTCAGCCTCCATTGATGCCTCACAGGCGGCACAGTGAACGCGCCGCGACGCGCGTCCAGCCACGCGTCGCCCGGCATGCAGCCCCGTCGCCGCCCCGCTATGGCTATAAAAGGCGACCTCCCCGCCGGTGGGCGCCACAGCTCTCAT
>NC_057805.1:513302926-513304323 GCF_018294505.1 Triticum aestivum | reverse complement strand
AGATAGCAACACTCCCCTCAATGAAGTTTCGCCGAGTTCGTGCAAAAGTCTCCGAGTTTGCGTATATTTTGTACGCAACATCGCCGAACCCGGGGCCGACGACTGGGAGCTAGGTCGCCCCCACGCGCCAATCTAGCGCCGGCTCGTCCCGGGGGGCTCTTTTTCGGCGCCCTGGGGGGCCGAACGGCTGGAGATGCTCTTAAGTACGAGGGCAGTTTGTCGCCGGATGTGGTACTATATGCACGCGCTTGTTTCTTTTCCTAATTTACTTATTTTATTGCCGGATTTGCTGTAACACAATACAAAAATCCACTGCAGTAGCATGTTTACTGGGCTAGGTAAATTTGCTATAGAAGAATAGTGACTGTTGGCATTATGTGGGTGAAGGTTAGCATGCTGGACCATAAAAGTTCAGAAGAACCTCTCTATCGCTCAGCTACTCCAACAACATATATTTCGGTACAAAGAGAGTATAAAAAAATACTGTATTAAAACAACTTAGGTTGATGGATGCATGGATAGACTATGGCACGACTAGCTCATCCGCACTGCCTTTCCACGTGGCCACAACTCCTGTCGCAAGAGCAGGTGCATGTCTGTGATAGGCAGAGGGATGGCACATCGTGTGCTAAGGCGACACGCTGATAGGGGAATATACGTACTTTTGCGAGCATCATATTTCGTTTTAGCTTGTACACCAAAGATTATAATAAAGAAAAAGCAGCTGAGTTTCTCTCTCTGTTTTCCACACAAATCATATACACATTTTCTCTTGAACCATACTTCATGTGATACATATTGTGCTTACTGTCAATTGGGTGATTATCTTTTCTTAGATATACACTTAAGTGGGTTTGCCTCTTAGTGTATTTGCAGTCCGCATGACGTCGTTGAATTTGTTTGTGCTATCTCCGTTGGAAATTGAGATACTTTAGGGAGATAAAGAAGATGAAGGCCCAGACGGCGATGATGACCACGTGCACGTAGGTGACAAGCTTGAAGTAGTGGTCCTCGAGGCCAAGGTAGCCCTCAAGAAACCGCACTGTTTGGTTTGGTTGTCCAGGTACAAGAATTGGCTCCGTCCGATCACCAAGCTGCGAGAACATGAGTCCGTACACCGTCCATGCTGCTGCGTTTGCCCAACACACCCACCTCCACCAGACTGGAATCATCTGCATCCACATTGCCACATTGTTTTTGTTCATCAGATTAGTCATGCACGATCTATCCTCCTCTTTTTTGTTTATTTAAGGATAAAATCTAAATCAAATATGCAACATTGTTTTGATAAGGGTAATATATTAATATGAAGTTTTTTTTTATGAAATATGGAATCTATTGAGGGGTTATTTGGGAATTCCATGGCCCTAATTTTCGCATGTTCTCTCAAGTATGTA